>NC_059258.1:3727570-3735070 GCF_017591435.1 Portunus trituberculatus
GGAGGAGGAGGAGGAGGAGGAAGGATAAACGTGTGTGTGTGTGTGTGTGTGTGTGTGTGTGTGTGTGTGTGTGTGTGTGACGAAACTGGTAAAAAAAAGTAGAAGGAAGGAGAGGAGGAGGAGGAGGAGGAGGAGGAGGAGGAGGAGGAGGAGGAGAGCTAAGATTATTAGTTAAGGAAGGAAAGTATGAGGAGATAAGGAAGGAAGGAAGGGAGGAGAGAGAGAGAGAGAGAGAGAGAGAGAGAGAGAGAGAGAGAGAGAGAGAGAGAGAGAGAGAGAGAGAGAGAGAGAGAGAGAGATGTCTTGAAGTTGTGTGTTACTTAGAGGTCACATTAAAGAGAGAGAGAGAGAGAGAGAGAGAGAGAGAGAGAGAGAGAGAGAGAGAGAAAGAAATCAACGCAACACCAATATCTCTTTAAACAACATCAAAAGCAATAACAAACACAAAAAGATCAAGATTCAAATGTCGACCTTACTTAAATGCAAAAATGATCTTGCAAGACTGTCGCAAGGGAATTGAAACACGTCCAGCTCTATTTCCTGCCATGGCCTTCTCGATTCCCTTGACGTAGCAGCTTCTGACTGACACTCGCACGTATTGGTGTCCACTGGCGCTGTTTTACCCCCGGGAGAAGCTTGCGACAGAAACATCATTGCCCTTCTTCCATTTTCAAAGGGTATGGTGAAGCGACACTGGGTTTTAAGGGAGCGTTTACGGTTTCAAAGGTAGATTAATAATTTTTCTACACTTCTTCAGTTTTCAAAAGGTGTTAGGTAAGTTGACACGGGTTTTTAAGGGTGTTTGCTTCATAGTTTAATGTTTTTTAAGGGTGTTTTATGGTTTTTGTGGGTTTTTAAAGGGTGTTTTTACGGCTCTAGTGGCATGTTAACAAGTTTCCCATTCTTCTTCAGTTTTCAAAGGGTATTAAGTAAGTTGACATGGTTTTTAAGGGTGTTTTTTAATGGTTTAGCGGTTTTTAAGGGGGTTTTTATGGTTTCAGTGGCAGATTAACAATTTTTCTTCGCTTCTCCAGTTTTCAGAGAGTATGAATGAAGTGACACGGGTTTGTAAGGCGCTTTTTAGTTTTATTGGTTATTAAGCGTGTTTTATTATGCTTTATTGGATTTCTATTAATGTTTTTTACAGTTTTAGTGACAGATGAGCAAGTTTTCACGCATTTCCAGTCTTCCAAGGGTATTAGGTAAATTGACACGCGTTTTTAAGAATGCTTTTACGGTTTTAGCAGGTTTTTAAGGGTGTTTAGAAGGTTTAGCGGTTTTAAGGGAGTTTGATCGTTTTGGCTGATTTTTAAGGGTGTTTTTATGGTTCTAGTGGCAGATTGATAAGTTTTCCATTTTTTTCAGTTTACAAAGGGTATTAGTTAAATTGACACGGTTTTAAGGGTGTTTTTTGTTTTAATGGTTTTTAAGGGAGTTCTTATGGTTTTAGTGACAGATTAACTATTTTTCTACGCTTCTTCGGTTTTGAAAGGTTATATGTAAAGTTTGAAGGGTTTTTAAAGTATTTTTGTAGCTTTAGTGACAGATTAACAAGTTTTCAATATCTGTTTGGTTTTCTAAAGAGTAAAAGTGAAGTTATACTGGTTATTAAGGGTGCTTTGTAGTTATAGTGACAGATTAACAAGATTTTCAGCATATGCACAATTCTCTAAAGGGTAAAAGCATAGTTACACTGATTTTTAAGATGTTTTTGTAGATGTAGTGACAAATTAATATTTTCAAAGTCTTAACCGGAAAAAAAGACACTCCATAAAACTCTAGCCTTTGCAAATAATCATGGCAACAAGGCTGGTCTCAGTATCGTTCCAGGGGTTGTCTAGCTCCGGCCATCTCGACTCCCTTGATGTAGCATTTCAAGTGAGTTTCGCAGCCTTCGACATCTTTCCCGGGAGTTTTCAAGCTGCAGCCACTTTGATCTCGTTGATGCTTTGCTTGAGTCAATTTTCAAGGAGACCACGCCATGTCCAGCGGGTTTCCTTGCTGGAGTGACTTTGCCTGCGTCGAACTAATGGTTAATAAGAGCGTTAGTGTGTGTTGAGGAATTTCAAACTGTATATTGCCTATTCAAGCAGTGATGTTGGTTGCAGTGTGAGAGAGTATACATTTTTTTTCTCTCTCTCTCTCTCTCTCTCTCTCTCTCTCTCTCTCTCTCTCTCTCTCTCTCTCTCTACCACCATGTTTCAATTTTGTTCCATCAAAGTCAATCCTCTACTCTATTTTTTTTATTAACATCTTTTATTAGAACTGTCAGTCTCTCTCTCTCTCTCTCTCTCTCTCTCTCTCTCTCTCTCTCTCTCTCTCTCTCTCTCTCTCTCTCTCTCTCTCTCTTGTTACGTTCACCGGTTAAACTGGTAAGATTGGCATCGGAGAGCCGGTGAACAATAACAATAAAAAAAACACTGCAGGTTCAACTGGTGAGGAAATGTAAAAGGGGGGTCACTTTAACAAGCTACTTTAATAACCCATAATGAAATTGACACATATATAACAAGAAACATGAAACACAGATATATAACATGAAACACAGGAAAATGACATACACATATACATATAACACAGTAATAAATACAACAATAAAGAACCCAACTTAATACCTAACGATAATCCTAATCCTATATAGAGGCAATGTGGAAAACACGGACGAGGGAAGTGATACTTATGCGGTGTCGCAGTGGTGAAATGCTGGGTGATGGTTGATCCCACGGCAGAACCAAGAGGCGTTGTGTTCACTGGTTGAGGCTTGGATCTCAACTGCCAATCCAGAAAACCAAGAGCTGGCTCAACACTTTCGGTTGAGTCGAAAGGGCCGCGTGAATCCAACTTCGGGACAGTAGCCGGGCTTCATGAAACGGTGACGTGGAAGGTTCACGAGACGGTGGCGTGGAAGGTTCACGAGACGGTGACGTGGAAGGGAGGCGGAGAGGTGGCGAACGAGGTAACAAGCAGAGGAGGTGATGGTAGTAATGCATGTTACGGGCGGGCCGTAACATTTCCTCCCCCCTAAGACCTCCGTAATGGGCTCATGAAGGAGGTGAGACGGGAGATCTTGATAAGGCGTCGGCGATGATGTTGTCCACCCCACCACCAGACACAGCACCTCGCAAAGGAAGAACCTGCAGAAGCTTGAAGCGCACATCGGAGGAGACGATGACGAGGAGGCGATACACGAGCCAGACAGCGGTGATGGTGGTGAGAGAGACCAGCCAGAACCAGATGAAAATGTAGATCTTCTCGTTGATGATGTTAACCGCCAGCACACACATGGTGTCGTGGGTCTCGATGGTTCCCGAAGGGCCGAACTTCCTGAAGGTGCACTTGGTGACTCTGGGGAAGATGCGTGTCATGGGATCGATGCGCTTCTCGGGGTCCATGTCAGGGAAGTTGATGACCTCCGTGCCGTAGGTGAGGAAGGTGCCGCCCAGGAACAGGTCGGTGAAGTAGATGTTGCCCTCCAAGTCCTGAGTTATGTAATTTATAGCCCTCTGGAAGGTGGCGGGAGCATTAGACAATCCAAAGGGCATCACTGTGTATTGGTATAGTCCGAAGGGAGTGATGAAGGCGGATATTATTTGGGCCTCGTCCGAGAGGGAATCTGGTAGTAACCTTTAAGCAAGTCTATAGTGGTTACAAATTTGGCTACTCCTATACTATCTATAAGGTCCTCTATCAAGGGCAATGGGTAGGAGTCTGGCACCGTCACTTTATTTAATTTCCGGTAGTCGGTGCAAAATCGACTACTACCATCTGGCTTAGATGTTAACAGGCAGGAGAAGCCCAAGGAGATATACTAGGTTCTGCAAGGTGATGACAGAGCAGATAGTCTACCTCTTTTTCATCAAGTCTCTTTTAATGGGTGAAATGCGATAGGCTGGTTGTCTTATAGGCTTGATGTCGGTAGATGTTAATCTTATGTCATGTTGGATAGTATTACAAACTCCTGGAAGGTCACCTGTGATTTCAGAAAAGTCTAGCAATAACTTTTAAGATCAGACTGTTGTGAAGGTGTTAAGGAAACAAACACCTCATCCAGGTTGGACATGATTTGGCTGTTTGAGGGGCGTCCTTTAGGTGACGAGAAGAGGAATTCGATGTCGGACTCTTCCTCGGGGGCACAGGACCAGACTCCTTTCCTATCAGACATACAGGTACAGCGCGAGACAAGTCGTCCTCTGGTTCTCTGGAGTGGTAAGGTTTCATTAGATTAATATGAACAAGTTGGGAATCCTTACGACGGTCAGGAGTGTGGACCACATAATTTAATGGACTTAGTTTTTGAGCCACAACATAAGGTCCCATGAACTTACTGTGAAGAGCATTGCCTGGAGTGGGGAGAAAAGTAAAACCTTGTCTCCTGGTTTGAAACTTCTCATGACAGATTTGGGAAGAGAATTCTGTTGCATTTTAGTTTGAGATTTGAGGAAGTTTGATTTAGCAAAAGATCTGACTTCACTGATTTTATTCTTAAGGTTACTGATGTAGTCAGACACACTGGGGCTTGAAGGAGTATTTTGAGTAAACCATTGATCCTTTAATATTTTGAGAGGCCCCCTGATCTGTCTACCATAGAGTAATTCAAAAGGGAGTAACCTAAAGAATCTTGAGGAGATTCTCTTAAAGCGAAGAGAAGGAAAGAAATACTTTCATCCCAGTCTCCTTGATGCTCCAAGCAATACTTCTTCATCATGGATTTTAATGTTTGGTGAAACCGCTCCAGACAGCCTTGGGATTGGGGTGGTAAGCCGAGGAGGTAACATGGTCGATGTTTAGCTCATTCACTATCTGTTGGAAAAAATGGCTAGTGAAATTGCTACCCTTGTCAGACTGAATTTGTTTTGGAATTCCTACCGAGGTGAAAAATGTATTAGATGTTTTACAATGGTCTTTGATGTGATGTTCTTAAGAGGGAATGCTTCAGGGTACCTGGTAGTGGGATCCATGAGGGTTAACAAATACTGATTCCCTCGTTTGGTTTTGGGTAAGGGCCCTACGCAGTCTAGTATGATCTTTTCGAAGGGCTCCGTCTGAACTGGAATAGGCGTCAGAGGAGCTGGCACAAGGCGTTCGTTAGGCTTACCCACAACTTGACATATATGACATGTTTTTACATAGTGTGACACATCCTTTTTCATTCCTGGCCAAAAAAATGTTGAAGAGCCTTCTTGTAGGTTTTTTGGATGCCTAGATGACCTGACAATCCATCATGAGCTAGTTCTATAATGGCTGGTCTTACAGACAAGGGATGACAACTTGATGTGTTTCTGACCAGGTGTCTAGTTGTTTCAGTTCAGGAGGTCTGTAGGCACGCATCAGGACTCCTTCCTGATAATAAAAACAAGGCAATTTAGACATATCCTTTGTCTCACTGGCCACATGTCTGATCTTAGCCAAAGTGAGATCCTGTTCCTGAGCATTAATCAAATTCTCCTTTGAAATGATGTTATTATACAAGTTGTCAGTAGAGGCAATCATTGGTGGAGGAGGTGATGAAAAGGCAGGGGACTTGGACTGAGACCTGGTGACTGCACACACTGGGAAGAAGTGAGGGATGTTTCGTCCAGGGTCTTAGTGGGACTTTCTGTTAAGGGAGAATCAAGAACAATTAAGTTTGGAACAGCCAAGTTACCCGCAAGATCATTACCCAGTACAAGATGTACCCCCGGTACTGGCAGTTCACCAGGTTTAATGGCTACCTCAACCTCTCCTGAAATGAACGGGCACTGTAAGCTAATATTAGCCAAAGGATAGGAGAGCTGTGATTCGAGACCTGTAAGGATCACCTTCTCCCCAGTGAAAGCCTGTTTGATGTTAGGGATGACATCTTCCCTTAAGATGGATTGGGCAGCACCTGTATCACGCAGAACCTTGATATTTATTGCCTTGTCTTTACCATCAGTCAGGACACTTTACCTTGATACATGTACGAGTCATAAAGTTCTAGAGGAGAGTTGACAGGGTTAGCTAGGGCCACTGGTTTCTTGTTCTCAAATGTGTTAGGTCTAGGGACACAAAAGAAAATTGACGTTGAGAACCCTTGCAATTTGGGTGTCTACATTTCTGGATCGTGTGACCTGGCTTCTTACAGTATGTACACCAGGGGGAATTATATGCATTTGGCGAGAATCCGGTTGGCTTACCACCCGCGCCCCCAAAACCTTCCCCAAAGGAGGACCTAACATTAGACAGTGAACCACGACCTCTACTACCCAGGGATCCCATCAACAAAGCAAACGCATCAGCCACTTTAGCGGCAGACATAAGCTCACTCTCTCCCGTTCTTCCACATGCCTCAGAATATTAAATGGTAACTTGTTCTTCCATTCTTCCAGGACCATTAGATTGAGCAACTCCGAAAAGGTGGTAATGTTAAGAGCGGCTAACCATTTCTTAAATTGTCTTAGTTTCTCACTAGCGAATTCAACATAGGTGTGAGACTCTGGTTTCACATACTTTCGAAACTGTTGTCTGTATCCATCAGAAGTGATAGAGTAGGCGTCTAGAATGTTACCTTTGATCTCTTCATATTCTACCTCATCACTAAGGCCGTTGTATACCCTATAAGCTTTTCCTACTAGCTTAGGGACAAGGAGAGACACCCACTGATCCTGGGGCCATTTATTCCTATGAGCAATGCTCTCAAAAGCGCGAAATGACCCGTCAACATCAGATTCATCAAAAGGGGGAACTAGCGGAGCAGCTGTAGCAGGATTAAAGCTTGCTAACTGTTTCTTTATATCTATTTCTTCCCCTCTAAACTTAGCGTCATTTCGTAGGGTTAACTCCTGAATTTCTAACTCTTTCTCCTGCCTTCTAAGTTGTAACTGAAATTCTCTCTCTTCCTTCTTTTCCTGTAGTTCTCTCGCTTTATCTTTATCTTCTGCCTGTAGTTGCATTTGTTTTTCCTGTAGTTGCATTTGTCTTTCATGCATCCGGTATTCTAGTTTAAGCTTCTCAATTTCCCATTGACTTATCCTACTCTTCTCCTGTTCTTCCTGGGGACTGTGTATTATAGTCCTCGTAGAGGCTGACATGGGAGTTAACTCTTCTATGGCATTTCCTAGCAACTGACCTTCTTGCACTAGATGTTCAACAACTACATTCTTAATGACCTCTTTAGTCATCTGAGACGTGATGGGAACATCAAAATGTTTAGCGATGGCTTTCCATTGGTCCTTCTTTATATTAGCATATTTAAGTTGTTCCAGAGAAGGGTCGGCACAAAAATCTTCAACGTTAAACTGAGCGGAAGCCATATTAAATAGATGTTAAACCACAACAAAAAAAATGATAAGCGAATTACTTAAGTGAGGAACTTGGCAGAGTGATAATAAAGGCAACCTTGGAAATTACCTAGATTATACTTAAGTAAACACTTATGAGTACAATCACTAATGAGGGGTAAACTAGAGAGTTACGGCATTAAGAGGGATCCGGATTACTCTAGTTACGAGACTTGAGAGTGAGGAGCGAATTGTACTGAGA
>NC_059258.1:3760070-3762570 GCF_017591435.1 Portunus trituberculatus
GTCGGGCCTTCGTGTTCATTACTCTGTGTTCTGTACTAAAAAAATAACTTAACCAGTGAACTAACTTGTTGATCCATATTCATTCTGGTTACTGTTTGGTGATTCTACACAGCTTTGGAATCTTATGTGGGGGATTAAAATAGTGAAGACTGTGGCCATTAATCTTCTGACCTCCATAGATCCTTCCTAATGTCAATAAAATGGTCTAATCGTACACAAAACTCGCATTTTCATAGTAATCTGCTTATTGTCTGGTGATATACAGCTTCAGAAACTTTTGTGTGGGATTAAGAAAGTGAAGACTATGGCCATTAATCTTCTGACCTCCATAGATCCTTCCTAATGTCAATAAAATGGTCTAATGGTACACAAATCTGAAGGTAGAAATGCGTCCCAGTACTGAAGGGGTTAAAATGGCGAAGACTGTGGCCATTAATCTTCTGACCTCCATAGACCCTTCCTAATGTCAATAAAATGGTCTAATGGTACACAAATCTCAAGGTAGAAATGTGTCCCAGTACTGAAGGTGTTGATAAGTGCTTAGGTTGAGAATTAGTTAGGTTAGTTTGAAAGTTAGTTGAATTTGAGTTATCGTTCTTTGCTTTGTACATAGTGATGGTTCTTTTATAATTCCATTGTGTTCTGTGCTAAAAAAATAGAAAAGAAAAGAAAAAGAACGAAAGACTAAGATTTGTTTGTTAAGATGTGCTAAGGTTAGATTAAATGTGTCTTCAGTTTGAGTTAATCATTTGCTAGTACAATAGTGATGTTTCCTTCGCTGTTACTTTGTGTTCTGTGCTAGAAAAACAAAAGAATGGACATTTTTCTACACTAAAGAAATGATAAGCTGAGTTTAAAAGTTAATTAAGGTTCAGTTGTCGTTATTTACTTATACAATAGTAGTAGTAGGTCTCGTTTCTACTTTATATTCTCTGCTAAAAAAAAAAAAAAAAAAAAAAAAAAAGAGAGAGAAAAAGAAAGTAAGAGGTTATTTTCTATGTTAAAAGTCCTTATGTTACTTTAAAAAATCACTTAAAAATGACTTAAATCGTTACTTACTTCTACAATAGTGACATCTTTCGTTTCCACTTTTTTTTTAATTGTGAGATGTGAAAACATGCCAAGAGAGACATAAAGGCCCAGTTAGTTGCCAGCCCTGTGGTGAAAAAGGGGAGAAGGTTTGTGTCTATGTTAAAAGTGCTTAGGTTCAGGAGGAGAGGGGTGGAAGGAAGAGAAGCATGAAGAGGTACAAATGCAATAAGAGGAAGGAAGACGAGCAGGAGGAGGAGGAGGAGGAGGAGGAGGAGGAGGAGGAGGAGGAGGTAAATAAAAAAAAAACGAACATATGAGGAAGTTAAATCATTGGAGGAGACGAAGAAATCAGGAGAAGGAGGAGGAGGAGGAGGAAGAGAAGGAGGAGGAGGAGGAGGAGGAGGAGGAAGAGAAGGAAGAGGAGGAGGAGGAGGAAAATGAGGAGGAGCAGGGGGAGGAAGAGGAGGAGCAGGTAAATAAAAAAAAAATGAACATATTGCGAAGTCAAGTCATTGGAGACGAAAAAATCAGGAGAGGAGGAGGAGGAGGAAGAGGAGGAGGAGGAGGAGGAAGAGGAGGAGGAGGAGGAGGAGGAGGAGGAGGAGGAGGAGGAGGAAAATCATAGCAATCCAGTCTGAGTTAGTCCATCTTTACATCAACTGGAAAAAAAAAGTAAAAGATAGTCAAATAGTAAAAAAATAAAGAATAGTAAAATAGTAAAAAATAGTAAAAATAGTAGAATAGTAAAAAATTGTAAAAAAAAATTAATAGTAAAGAATAGTAAAATAGTAAAAAATAGTAAAAATAGTAAAAGTAAAAAATAGTAAAAAATAGTAAAATAGTAAAAAATAGTAAAAATAGTAAAATAGTAAAAAATTGAATAGTAAAAAACAGTAAATAATAGAAAATAGTAAAAAATAGTAAAAAATAATAAAATAGTAAAAAAATTGTAAAAAAAATTGTAGAATGATAAAAAAATAAAATAGTAAAATAGTAAAATAGTAAAAAATAGTAAAATAGTAAAAAAAAGGTTAATTTCTCGATTTTAAAGTAACAAGATTAATTCCAATATTTGTCAATCTGAGTTGTCTTCCTTTAGTTGTTATTATTATCGACTGTTTGTCTCTTTATTTCCTCAAACTTAAAGAAAATGAATAAAATAGTGAGGAGCGTTATTTCTTGGTTAGAAGTGTGAAGGTTTGCTTAGAAATACATAAAATAAGAATTCACTTTATTTCTAGGCTTCAGAGAGAGAGAGAGAGAGAGAGAGAGAGAGAGAGAGAGAGAAAATATCAACAATAACAACAAAATAAAGAAAGCAAAAGCAAAGAATGAATAGACCAGTGAGAGAGAGAGAGAGAGAGAGAGAGAGAGAGAGAGAGAGAGAGAGAGAGAGAGAGAGAGGAAATGTCAAAGAAATAGAGCACGTGTCTGCATCCCGTCACACACACACACACACACACACACA
>NC_059258.1:3767570-3787570 GCF_017591435.1 Portunus trituberculatus
CATAATTTCCTTCATTCATACAGATAGACTACAAACACACATACGCACATCATTTCATTCATACATAATATCATACAAGGAATTTTTAAGTCTTCATACATTTAAAAATATTCATACTTCATATACATATTACATTCATACAAAGAGATGTTGTATACATCACTTATACATAGAAAGAGATAATAAATGACTCATTCTGAAGTATACATAAAAACATACATATTCTACAACTATACACTCATTCATACTTATACATTGTAAATATCACACACACACACACACACACACACACACACACACACACACACACACACACACACACACACACACACACACAGGAAAGAGTTATACTTGCATTCATATTTATACATACACATAATCCCTCTTCTATACATAGGAAACAGATATACATATACTACAACACTCATACACTCATACACACCACAGTTAAACCACAAAAAATCATTCACACACACACACACACACACACACACACACACACACACACACACATAGCATACTATTTACACGTCGTTTCTTGTATGAATAACCTTTTGTATATGATCTAAATCTGTGTTTATGTATATTATTGTAAACTTATGGAAGTAGTTTTTGAGATATTAAAGTACACACACACACACACACACACACACACACACACACACACACACACACACACACACACACACACACACACACACACACTAACAGTTTGTCACTAACACCATTACTAACAGGAGAAGATTTGGTAGTGGTATAGAAATGCTCCCACTTGTCTGCATTGCTGCCGGCTCCTCTGCTGCTGAGAGAGAGAGAGAGAGAGAGAGAGAGAGAGAGAGAGAGAGAGGGAGAGGGAGAGGGAAAGATGAGACAGAATGGAAAATAAAAAGAGGAGGGAAGGAGAGAGAATGAGGAAATAGAATAGAAATGAGATGGAGAGAGAGAGAGAGAGAGAGAGAGAGAGAGAGAGAGAGAGAGAGAGAATATTATTAATTGCCTCAGTTTTATGTATTTTCCAATTGAATTATTAATATTACTCTCATTATTATTATTATTGTTATTGTTGTTATTGTTATTGTTATTGTTATTGTTGTCTGTTTGTTTATCATTTGTTTTCCCTTGTAGTCTTGTCTTTATCAGTCTTTATCTTTTAACCGTCTCTCTATCTATCTATCTATCTATTTATCCATTTATTAAACACTCACTCGCTCTTTCTATCTATTCATTTACCTATCTATCCATTCACCACCCAACCACATCACACACACACACACACACACACACACACACACACACACACACACACTTACTCTACCCTTCCTTATCGTCCTATATTCTCCCTGGTTTACTCTCCCTTCCTTATCTACATTCTTTATCGTCCTTATCTAACCACCTCCTCTTCATTCATTCCTTTAGTCCTTCCTTTCTTCCTACTTTTCCTTCCATCTATCCCTTCCTATTCTTCCATTCCTCCTCATCTATCTGCTTTCTTTCTTTCTTCCTCATTCCTTCCTTCCTTCTTCCTCCCTCCCTCCTTCCCAGCACGTACCCTTAAAAACATGCACGTCTATGGCAGCGCGGCGTGTGTTGGAGGGCGCACACTGGTATCGGCCGGAGTGCCCCAGGGTCGCTCGCTGAACTAGGAGGCTGGACACTGCTCGCTCTCCCTGCTGCCTCACATCCACCCTCACACTCCCGTCACTCTCGTAGTTAATTACCTGTGAGGGGTGAGGGTGAGGTGGTGGGAGAGGGAAGGGATGGGAAGGGGTAAGGGAGGGTGTGGTGAGTGGGAGAGAGAGAGAGAGTGGGTGGAGTGAGTGAAAATTAGTGTTTAGTGTTTTTTTGTTGTTGTTGTTGTTGTTGTTGTTGGTGGTGGTGGTGGTGGTGGTGGTGGTGGTGGTATTGTTTTTATTATTATTATTGTTGTTGTCGTAGTGTTGAGAAAATGTCAAAACAAAAGCGCACTCACGCACGCACACACACACACACACACACACACACACACACACACACACACACACACACACACACACACACACACACACACACACACACACACTAATCAGCCTCACCTGTCCTTTGCGGTACCAGAAGATGTACTCCGGTGCGGCGGGGCTGGGGTACACAACACAGGTGAGGTTCAGTGGTCCCCCGGCGTGAGTGTACAGCTCGGGGGAGTGAAGGATGCTGGCACGGGGCACTGCAGAGAGAGAGAGAGAGAGAGAGAGAGAGAGAGAGAGAGAGAGAGAGAGAGAGAGAGAGAGGAAAAAATATTAATCGTTTATTAGTTTACAGCAAATGAGATGGTTTTCATTATGATTCCTCGTGTGTATGTGTGTGTGTCTGTGTGTGTGTGTGTGTGTGTGTGTGTGTGTGTGTGTGTGTGTGTGTGTGTGTGTGTGTGTGTGTGTGTGTGTGTGTGTGTGTGTGTGTGTGTGTGTGTGTGTGTGTGCGTAGAGGGAAGGAAGGAGAGGAAGTAAATTAACGAAGGAACAAATTAGATTATATCGACCAATTATATTTGTTGCTGGCAGAATTGTGAGAGAGAGAGAGAGAGAGAGAGAGAGAGAGAGAGAGAGAGAGAGAGAGATCTTCCCTTCCTCTCCTTCATTGTGTTTAAAGCGTCATTACTCTTCTTAAATGTAAGGCAGAAAGAAGGAATGCCACCTCTCCTTCATTCCTTCCTTCATTCCTTCTTTCATTCCTTCCATCCTTCCTTCATTGTTTCCTTCCCTCCTTCCTTCCTTTCTTTCCTTCCTTCCTTTCTTTCTTCCTTCCTTCCTTCCTTCCTTCCTTCCTTCCTTCCTTCTTTCCCTTCCTTCCATCCTTCCTTCATTGTTTTTCCTCCTTCCTTCCTTTTTTCCCTTCCTTCCTTCCTTCCTTTCTTTCTTTCTTTCTTTCTTTCTTTCTTTCCTTCCTTCCTTCCTTCCTTATCTACTTCCTTTCTTCTTATCTCCCCTCTCTCCCTCCTTCCTTTCATTCATTTTTCCTTCCTTCCTTCCTTCCTTCCTTCCTTCCTTCCTTCCTTTCCTTTCCTTCCTTTCTCTCCTTCCTCCCTCCTTCCTGACCTAACTGCTTTCTTCCCTTCTGTCCTCCCTCCTTCCTCCTTTCTTCCTTCCTTCCTTCCTTCCTTCTTCCTTCTCTCCTTTCCGTTCCTTCCCCTTCCTCTCAATCTTTCTTCATTATTTCATTTACTTCATTCGTTCCTGTATTGAAGTAAAGATGGATAAAAGAAAATGACAAACTATTAATTAAAGAAGAAAATTAAGAATATACATAAATTTTCTCCTCCATTGAAATATTAATAAGTGAATATGATAAATGAATGAATAAATAAACTGTGACTGGAAATTAAACAAAGAAAATGGTGAGGGGGGTTGCAGAATGAAGAAAATGGTGAGAGGGGTCGGAAATTAAAGAAAATGGTGAAGGAGTCGGAAATGAAAGAAAATGGTGAAGGGGGTCGGAAATGAAAGAAAATGGTGAGGGGGTCGCAAAATAAAGAAAATGGTGAGAGGGTCGGAAATTAAAGAAAATGGTGAGGGGTCGGAAATTAAAGAAAATGGTGAGGGGGGTTGCAGAATGAAGAAAATGGTGAGGGGGTCGGAAATGAAAGAAAATGGTGAAGGGGTCGGAAAATAAAGAAAATGGTGAGGGGGGTTGCAGAATTAAGAAAATGGTGAGAGGGGTCGGAAATGAAAGAAAATGGTGAAGGGGTCGAAAATTAAAGAAAATGGTAAGGGGGGTTGCAGAATGAAGAAAATGGTGAAGGGGTCGGAAATTAAAGAAAATGGTGAGGGGGGTTGCAGAATGAAGAAAATGGTGAAGGGGGTCGGAAATTAAAGAAAATGGTGAGGGGGGTTGCAGATTAAAGAAAATGGTGAGAGGGGTCGGAAATTAAAGAAAATGGTGAGAGGGTCGCAAATTAAAGAAAATGGTGAAGGGGGCAAAAATAAAGAAAATGGTGAGGGGGTCGCAAAAAGAAAAGAAAATGGTGATGGGGATTTCTCTCAAAAAAAAAAAAAATGGTGAAGGGGTTTCTCGCAAAAAAAAAAAAAAAAAAAGAAAATGGTGATGGAGGTTGTCGCAATAAAAAAAAAATGGTGAGGAGGTTGTCGCAAAAAAAAAAAAAAGAAAATGGTGATGGAGGTTGTCGCAAAAAAAAAAAAAAAAATGGGTTTCTCGCAAAAAAAAAAAAAAAAAAACTAGAAAATAAATCAAAAACCCTTCAGTAACATGCATAGTTTATAAATCACGTAAAAAAAAAAACGAAAAAAAAACGAAAAACGAAAAAAAAAAACATGAAAATAAGGAAAAAAAAAATAGAAATATATTGAATAATTAATACTTGGTACACATGATAATAATTTGTGGCCTTCCAGTGGCAATTCATTTTTTTATCTGTTTATAATTGACAGCGTTCCTGGAATGAAATGATCTCTTTGTCAAAAAAATATGTAAATTAACAAAAAAACGACCTGGAATCCTTATTTATTTATTTTATTCTAAGTAGGTCACGATATTTATTATGGAAATTGAGGGAAATATTACTCTTTCCCATTAAAGTAAAGGACAGGGAATGGAAAGGAGGAGAATAAAGGAGAAGAAGCAAAGAACGTGTTTAGAAGAAGGCGGATATAGAAGAGGAGAAGAAGGAGAAGGAAAGTGTTTAGAAGAGGGAACAGGGAGGAGATGAGAAGGAGGAAGGAGAATATTTAGAAGAGGGAACAGGAGGAATGTGGATAAAGGAGAGGAGAAGGGAGGTGTTTAGAAGAAGGAACAAGAAGGAGATGAATAAAGGAGAATGAGGAAGGAGAATATATAGAAGAGGGAACAGGAAGGAGGAGAATAAAGGAGAGGAGAAGGAGAATGTTTAGAAGAGGGAACAGGAGGAATGCGGATAAAGGAGATAAGAAGGAGGAAGGAGAATATATAGAAGAGGGAACAGGAAGGAGGAGAATAAAGGAGATGAGAAGGAAAATGTTTAGAAGAGGGGAACAGGAGGAATGCGGATAAAGGAGAGGAGAAGAATATAAAGAGGAAGGAACAAGAAAGAGGCGAATAAAGAAGATGAGGAAAGTATTTAGAAGAAGGAACAGGAAGGGGAATAAAGGAGAATAGAAGGAAGATAGAAAATGGAATGAGAGGAGGAAGGATAAATGGAGGAAAAAAGGGAAGTGTTTAGAAGAGGAACAGAAAGGAAGCGAATAAATGAGAGATGAAGGATAGAGAAGAAGAAGGAAGTGGATAAAGGAGAGGAGAAGAAGTAAAAGCAAAGTGTTTAGAAGAAGGAATGAGATGGAGAAGGATAAAGAAGATAAAAAGGAAGAAGGAATAAAGGAGAGAATTGAAATATTTACCTCCATTAACAAAAGAGCATCAATAACAGAAACAACAACAAAAACAATAACAACAAAAATAATAAGAACAATAACAATAAGAAAAATAAATAATTGTAAAAATATATGAGACAAAGAATAGAAAATTGTGTTAATGAAGAAAGTTTTAAGGAAAAGTTTTGTTCCAGTGAAAGAGAAAATGGGAAAATGTTATAACTTCAGATAGTCAGGAAAATATCATTCTTGTATCAATAAAAGAGAAAACTGGGTTGATTTTCTTTATGCAGAGGGAAATTAACCCCTTCAGTATTGGGACACATTTTTACCTTGAGATTTGTGGACCATTAGACCATTTTATTGACATTAGGAAGGGTCTATGGAGGTCACAAGATTAATGGCCACAGTCCTCACTATTTTAACCCCTTCAGTACTGGAACACATTTTTACTCTGAGATTTGTGTACCATTAGACCATTTTATTGACATTAGGAAGGGTTTATGGAGGTCAGAAGATTAATGGCAACAGTCTCCACTATTTTAACCCCTTCAGTACTGGGACACATTTTTACCTTGAGATTTGTGGACCATTAGACCATTTTATTGACATTAGAAAGGGTTTATGGAGGTCAAAAGATTAATGGCAACAGTCTCCACTATTTTAACCCCTTCAGTACTGGGACACATTTTTGCCTTGAGATTTATGGACCATTACACCATTTTATTGACATTAGGAAGGGTTTATGAAGGTCAGAAGATTAATGGCCAAAGTCTTCACTATTTTAACCCCTTCAGTACTGGGACACATTTTTACCTTGAGATTTATGGACCATTAGACCATTTTATTGACAATTAGGAAGGGTCTATTGGAAGTCAGAAGGTTGATGGAGAAAATTAAACGTTTTGAATTTATGAAGGAAAAGAAAAAAGATCAATGAAGGAGACAATTGGAATGAAAGGCTTTGAAGAGAAGGAAATCAAGGAAATGACAACAACAACAGAGAAGAAAAGGAGAATGAAAAGCTAATGGTAAAAATGTAATAGGCAAAGAGACAGACTTCCATAACAAGAAGGGAAGGAAAAGTTTTGAATCAGTGAAGGAAAAGAAAGAAAATGGACAAACAAAGAGAGAGAGAGAGAGAGAGAGAGAGAGAGAGAGAGAGAGAGAGAGAGAGAGAGAGAAAGACAGTAGCAATGAATGGGAAGGCCTAAGAGTGTGAGCAAGCATTGGGTGTCTTGATTAAAGCAAAACAAAGAAGAGAGAGAATGGAAAAAAGTGATGAAGAGGCGACTTTTTCCCTCGCCTGGTGACGTGAGCGGCGAGATAACAATGGCACCAAATTAATCACCACAACAGCACACGGGCGGGAATCACCAAAATATACCTGTTGTCGCTCTTAATCACCAGGTGTGTTGTTGTGAGCCATTGTTCATTCTAATTACTGGATCTTATTTTTGGTTCACTTTTGCTAATGTAGGAGGAGGAGGAGGAGGAGGAGGAGGAGGAGGAGGAAGGAAGGAAGAAGAGGAGGACGGAGAGAAGGAAGAAGAGAATGGAGAATAGAAGGAGGAAGAGAAAAGGGAGAAGAAAGGAAGGAAATGGAGGAAAAAAGGAGGATTATGGAAGGAGAGGGAGGAGGAAGACAAGGAAGAAGAGGAGGTAGAGGAGGGAGAGGAGGAGGAAAAGAGAGAAAAAAGGAGGAAGGAAGAAGGAAGAAGAGGAGGGAGAGAAAAAGGAGGAGAAAGAAGAAGAGAGAGGAGGAGGAGGAGGAGGAGGAGGAGGAGGAGGAGGAGGAGGAGGAGGACGGAATGTGTGTTAATGAAATAAATGACAATGATGGTGATTAGAAGGAGGAGGAAGAAGAGGAGGCGGAGGAAGATGGAATATTTGTGAATGAAATAGATGATGATGACGATGATGATGATTAAGAGGAGGAGGAGGAGGAGGAGGAGGAGGAGGAGGTTGGATAAATAGGATAAAATGTGAGTTAATGAAAAAGATAATAATGAGGATGATGAAGATGAGGAGGAGGAAGAAGACAAGGAGGAGAATGGAAGAAGAGGAGGAAAAACGGAGAAGGAGGAGAAGAAGAATGACGATAAAATGTGCGTAATTGGAAAAAGATAAGGAAAAGGAAGACGAGGAGTAGGAAGAAGAAGAAAAGAAGAAGAAGAAGAAGAAGAAGAAGAAAAGGAAGAGGAGGAGCAGAAAGAGTGAATGAATAAAACAAACTAGATGGAAATATTAATACTGAATCACAGAGCTTTTGAAAAATTAAACCCATTTCTTGATAGGATAGGTGAAGATAGGCAACCACATTTCACACTTTCACGAGTAGGCCTATAAGTCTTCTAATTGTGATAGGCTGAGGTATTTGTGGGCCATTTTCTGTCATTTGAAGGTAAGAATAGTGGTTTTTGAATGAGATACAGAAAAAGGGAATAAAGATGCGAGGTTGCCTTTTAATCAGCTGTGACGAAGGAAAGTGGAAAATAAAACGAAGGAAATTATGTGAAATGTTTGTGTGAAGGATTGAAGATGAAGGAAAAAAGGTTGTCTACTAATGCGCTTAAGTGTTTTGAGGAGTATTTAAAGATAGAAAAATATGTGATGAAGGAAGGTGCTTGTTTATCCTCTCTCTCTCTCTCTCTCTCTCTCTCTCTCTCTCTCTCTCTCTCTCTCTCTCTCTCTCTCTCTCTCTCTCTCTCTTATATATAGTACGGAGAAGCACAAACAAGAACGGAAAGAGAAATATAGTTTGTTTTTAAAATGGGAAAATGATGACGACCAGAGAGAGAGAGAGAGAGAGAGAGAGAGAGAGAGAGAGATTGAGGGAAAATCCTGTTTCTTGTCTTCACCTAAATAATTCTCTCTCTCTCTCTCTCTCTCTCTCTCTCTCTCTCTCTCTCTCTCTCTCTCTCTCTCTCTCTCTCTCTCTCTCTAACTTTCTTTATTTGTTTCTGTCTTTGTTTTAGTTGCTTTGGTTTATTTGTTGGTCCGTCTGTCTGTCTATCTAAACTCTCTCTCTCTCTCTCTCTCTCTCTCTCTCTCTCTCTCTCTCTCTCTCTCTCTCTCTCTCTCTCTCTCTCTCTCTCTCTCATCCCCTTCACTTCACCCTCTCCCTTGCAAAGACAAACACACTTGCCCTCTCTCACTACTCTATCTCCCTTTCTCTCTCTCTCTCTCTCTCTCTCTCTCTCTCTCTCTCTATCTCTATCTATATCTATCTATCAATTTATACCCTTTCTTTTCTCTCCTTTTTATTTCTCTCTTACTTTTTTTTTACTCTCCTAAAACGTACACCTTTACACACACACACACACACACACACACACACACACACACACAGACACCCACCCACAACACTGAGGCTAATGAGGAACCCCTGGTGGGCTTGGTGGACACTTGACACTCGTACAGGCCGGTGTCCCTCACTGTGGGCTGGCGGATCTGTAGCGTCCACTCGTTGGTGCCCTCTCTGTGCAGCGCCGAGAACCTGTGGTCGCTGGTGTAGGTGAAGGAGCCCACCGTCAGGATGTGTGTGTCCCGGTGGCGGATCCATGACACCTGTAGGGGAGGAAGGGGTCAGGTTAGGTCAGGGTTTGTTGGGAGGGGTGAGAGAAGGTCAGGTCAGAGGTTGGTGTGATTTGAGGTGAAGTAGGGTGGGGTGAGGGAAGGTCAGGTTGGGGTGAGGTGAGGTTGGTGTTACGTAGGATTAGATGTAGTGAGGTTGGGGTGAGGTGAGGTGAGGTGAGATTAGGTTGGTCTTAGGGTTAGTTCAGGTGAGGTGAAGTGAGGTGAGGTTGATTTTAGTCTTTGTTTGGTTAGGTTAGGTTAGGTGAGGTTAGATTACGTTAGGTGAGGTTAAGACAGGTTAGGGAAGTTAGGTTAGGTTAGGTGAAGTTAAGACAAGTTAGGTTTAAAATTTGTTTAGATTAAGTTCAGATAGCTTAGGTTAGGTTTCAGTATCCCTTTCTTGTTGAATATTGCTTTAAGTTAGGTTAGGTTAGGTTAAGTTAGGTTTCAATGCTCCTGTCTTATTAAATATTGCAATAAGTTAGGTTAGGTTAAGTTAGGTTTCAGTGCCCCTGTCTTCTTAAATATTGCAATAAGTTAGGTTAGGTTAGGTTTCAATGCCCCTGTCTTCTTAAATATTGGAATAAGTTAGGTTAGGTTAGGTTAAGTTAGGTTTCAGTGCCTTTGTCTTAAATATTACATTAAGTTAAAGCTGAGGTTAGGTTAGGAATCAGTGCCGCCTCTCGTTAAGTCTTTTAAGAGGAAGGTTTAAGACATTTGTCCCTGAATTTTGACTAACCATTAAGCTTTAAGAGAACTGCCAATCAAATGAACCTTTATTTTTATTTTATTTCATTTTTATTCACTTTTTTGGCTCATATAATCTTTAAGGGGACTGCCAATCAAATGAGCCTTTATTTTCTTATTTATTTTTTTTTTCATTTTATTTATTTTTTTGACTAATTCTTCTCATCTTTAAAGGAACTAGCAATCAAGTGAGCCTTTGTGTTTGCTGTTGCCCTTTGCCACCTTCCCCTCTTGCATGAAATAATATTGCGTGGAATTAAGTCATAGTTAAGTTAGTTGGGTTACAGATAGTTTAATTAAGGTAGGGTTAGTTAGGTTAGGTTTGGTTAGGATTGGATTGGTTAGGTTAAGTTAGGTTAGGTTCCAGTGCCCCTGTCTTGTTAAATACTGCAATGGGTGAGGCTTAAGTTAGAATTGTTAGGATAGGTTTAAGTTAAGTTGGTTAAGTTAGGTCTAGTTTCTTTTTTTTCTTTTTTTTTAGGTTAGGTTAGGTTTCAGCGCCTCTCTAGTTAAGTATTGTATTGAGTTTGGTTCAAGTTAGGGTAAGTTAGGTTAGGTTTGCTTAGGTTAGGTTAGGTTAGGTTAGGTTAGGTGTGGTTTGTGTTGAGTTCCTTTGGGTTAGGTTAGGTGTGGTTAGGTTAGGTTAGGTTAGGTTAGGTTAGGTTAGGTGTGGTTTGTGTTGAGTTAGGTTAGGTTAGGTTAGGTTAGGTTAGGTTAGGTTAGGTTAGGTTAGGTTAGGTTAGGTTAGGTGTGGTTTGTGTTGAGTTCCTTTGGGTTAGGTTAGGTTAGGTTAGGTTAGGTTAGGTTAGGTTAGGTGTGGTTTGTGTTGAGTTCCTTTGGGTTAGGTTAGGTTAGGTTAGGTTAGGTTAGGTGTGGTTTGTGTTAGGTTAGGTTAGGTTAGGTTAGGTTAGGTTAGGTTAGGTGTGGTTTGTGTTGAGTTCCTTTGGGTTAGGTTAGGTTAGGTTAGGTTAGGTTAGGTGTGGTTTGTGTTGAGTTCCTTAGGTTAGGTTAGGTTAGGTTAGGTTAGGTTAGGTTAGGTTAGGTTAGGTTAGGTGTGGTTTGTGTTGAGTTCCTTTGGGTTAGGTTAGGTTAGGTTAGGTTAGGTTAGGTTAGGTATGGTGTTGTTAGGTTGGTGTGGTTGTGTTAGGTTGTGGTTTGTGTTGAGTTCCTTTGGGTTAGGTTAGGTTAGGTTAGGTTAGGTTAGGTGTGGTTAGGATGAGTTAGGTTAGACTGAGTTTGTGTTGCCTTAGTGATGTTAGATTAGGTTAGGTGTGGTTTGTGTTGAGTTCCTTTGGGTCAGCTTTTATATTATTTCTCTTTATAGTTAGTTAACGTTATATTTGTTTACTATTATTGTTGATGTTTAATTGACGTCATTTCACAATAAGTTAGGTTGAATTAAGTTTGTGTTGCCTTAGTGATGTTAGATTAGGAATTCTACTTTATATTATTTTTCTTTATGGTTAGTTAACGTTATATTTGTTTACTATTATTGACAAAAACAAAGTGAGGTTTAGACATCAGATTTCACAATAAGTTAGGTTAAATTAAGTTTGTTTTAGCTTAGAGAGAATTAAATTACGAGTTTTATTTGACACTATTTTTCTTTATGGTAGATTAATGTTAATATTTGTTTACCATTTATAGACAAACGAAAAAAAATAGTGAGGTTTAGTTATCAATTTTCACAATGTTAGGTTAAATTAAGTTTGTTTTAGCTTGAGAGAATTAAATTTGTTTTATTTGACATTATTATTCCTTATGGTAGATTGACGTTATATTTGTTAAGTATTATTGAGTTTAGTTATCAATAAGTTAGATAAAGTTTGTCTTGCCTTAGTGAAATAAGATTGAGAACATTTATTTCACATTATTTTTCCTTATATTAGATTAACATTGAGTGAGTGTGTGTGTGTGTGTGTGTGTGTGTGTGTGTGTGTGTGTGTGTGTGTGTGTGTGTGTGTGTGTGTGTGTGTGTGTGTGTGTGTGGTGTGTGTGTGTGTGTGTGTGTGTGGTGTGTGTGTGTGTGTGAGTTAGACCGACATATACTCATAATACAATTCTTCACCTTCATTTCAAGTAATATTCTCTCTCTCTCTCTCTCTCTCTCTCTCTCTCTCTCTCTCTCTCTCTCTCTCTCTCTCTCTCTCTCTCTCTCTCTCTCTCTCTCTCTCTCGGGGTTGAATTTCGCCTCTCCTCCAGAAATTTGTCTTCCGAGAGAGGTTTTAACCTCTCTCGGGAGAGAGGAGGAGAAGGTTTAGGAGGAGGAGGAGGAGGAGGGAGGAAGGAAGGAGGCACGAAGTCTTGGATTTGTCACGAATTTCCTTGAGAGAGAGAGAGAGAGAGAGAGAGAGAGAGAGTAGTAGTAGTAGTAGTAGTAGTAGTAATCAATCGACCTACAATAACTACTACTACTACTACTATTAGTACTACTACTACTACTACTACTACTACTACTACTACTACTACTACTACTACTACTACTACTACTACTACTACTACTACTATTACTACTACTACTACTAATAATAATAATAATAATAATAATAATAATAATAATAATAAAATTTGCGTGATATAATTAATGGAAGACAAATAAATAAAGTAAATAAACTGCTCTCTCTCTCTCTCTCTCTCTCTCTCTCTCTCTCTCTCTCTCTCTCTCTCTCTCTCTCTCTCTCTCTCTCTCTCTCTCTCTCCATCCCTTCTCTAGTTTCCTCTACCTCTCTCATCCCTCTCAATATCCTCCTCCTCCTCCTCCTCCTCCTCCTCCTCCTCCTCCTCCTCCTCCTCCTCCTCCTCCTCCTCTTCAGTAACTTTAGCCTCTATCGCCGTGGACAAGAGGGATCGCTTCACATTGTTTCGTTCAGTTTCAAAGCGTTTCGTGGTTTTCTCTTATTGATTCACCTCCCTTGGGTCTGCCTCGGTTACTTTAGCGTAGGTTAGGTTAGGTTAGGTTATTCTCTCTCTCTCTCTCTCTCTCTCTCTCTCTCTCTCTCTAGTTAGGAAGGTTAGGTTAATTTGTTGTGTCTCTTTTCATTTTCTTTGTTTATTTAATTTGTTTAAGTTGCATTACGTTCTTTTTTTTCTCTTTTTTTATTGTTTGTTTATTTATTCTGTCTGTCCATCTTTCTTTTTTATTTTTTCAGTATAGTTAAGATCAAGTTTTCATTACAATTTTTTTTCTTTTTTTATTACGTTTCTTTTTTTTTTATTTGTCTTTTTGTATGGTAGAGTTATGTTACAATTTTTCTCTTTTATTTTATTTGTGTATTAATTTCTCCATTTTTTTTTTTTAGGGGGTGTATAGTTAGATTAAGTTGAGTTAGGTTATCTTTTATTTCCTTTCAAGTTACGTAGATTAAGTTAGCATTAGTTACGGTGTGTTAGTTAGTCCAGGGCTAGATAAGGAAAAGGTAAGTTAGGGTCAAGGTTTATTAAGATTAGTTAGGTTAGGTTAGGTTAAGTTAAGTTACTATGTGTTTAGATCGCCTTGGTAATTCAATAAAAGGTTAGGTTAGGTTAAGTTAGGTTAAGTTACTATGTGTTTAGATTGCCTTGGTAATTCAATAAAAAAGACTGTATTGCGTTAGGTTAGGTCAGGCTGTGTTGCATAAATTCAGGCTGTGTTGTATTAAGTCAGGCTGTGTTACGTAAGTCAGGCTGTATTGGGTTAGGTGAGACTGTTACATTAGATGAGGCTGTGTTTCATTAGGTCAAGCTGTGTTGCATGAGGTGAGCTGTGTTACTATTTGGTGAAGTCAGCCTGTGTTACATTAAGTCAGACTATTAGGTTAGGTCAGGCCGTATTAGACCAGGTCAGCCTGTGTTGAGTGAGGTGAGGTGCAGGTCAGGGTGTGTTGGTGAAGGCTGGGCAGGACAGGGTGTGCTGGCCTGTGGTGAGGTGCAGGACAGGGTGCGTTGGTGAAGGCTGGGCAGGACAGGGGGTGTGTTGGCCTGTATGGTGGGTGCAGGTGAGTGTGTGCTGGTGAAGGGTGGGCAGGGCAGGGTGTGTTGGTGAAGGCTGGGCAGGACAGGACAGGACAGGGCAGGGTGGGCAGGACAGGACAGGGCAGGGCAGGGTGTGTTGGTGAAGGCTGGGCAGGACAGGACAGGGCAGGGCAGGGTGTGTTGGTGAAGGGTGGGCAGGACAGGACAGGGCAGGGCAGGGTGTGTTGGTGAAGGGTGGGCAGGACAGGACAGGGCAGGGCAGGGTGGGCAGGACAGGACAGGGCAGGGCAGGGTGTGTTGGTGAAGGGTGGGCAGGACAGGACAGGACAGGGCAGGGTGTGTTGGCCTGTGTGGTGGTGTGCAGGTCGCGGCCAAGATTGGGGAAGTTCTTATATCAATCTGGCGGGGCAATTAATTCTCTTCTTGACTTGTAAGTTGGTGCGGCAAAAGTTTAATTTGATGCTCTTCCTGTTACATCGCCGGTACGATAATCCTGCTAAGTGTACGATAACTTCTCTCCAGTACTGCACCATGACTTTGTTCCACGTACGATAACCTTTAGAATGTGTACGATATCTTTTTTTTAGTACGATAATCTTTTTTTAGAGTACGATAATTGTTCTCCATGTATAATAATCTTTAGAAAGTGTACGATATAATTTTTTACTACTATTTTTACTATTGTTTTTGGGGATATGCGATTATTTCATTAGTACGATAATTGTTTTCCATGTACGATAACCTTTATTTTTTACTACTACGATAACCTATTGTTTTCGGGAATATGCGATTAATTTTTCTACATGTACGATAGAATTTCAAACGTGTACGATGGTTCTTTTTTTACTTACAAGTACGATAACCTTTTTTTTTAGTGTACGATATCTATTCTGGATGTACGATATCTTATTTTTACTAGTACGATAACTTTTTTTTTTTTTTGTATATGGTCTTGCACGTACGATAATCTTGAGAACCTGTACGATATTGCTTTTTTTTCCAAGTACTTTAACCTTTTTAGAGGAACGAATGCCTGTTTTTGATGTACGATACTTTTTTTTTTTCTCCACATTCGGTAACCATTCCGTGCCGTGTGAGATGACGTTGGTGAGAATGGAGTACCACCTCTTCTATATCCATCCAACTCTTAACTACATCCTCCATCTTCTCTCTTCCCGCCATCCATGTACTTCACCCTCTGTCTCCCTCGTGCCTTCTTCCCCTCAGTCATCCCCAAGAGGCTGTCTCTCTCTCTTCACCATCACACCTCAAAGCATGTCCCAAATACCTAAAGTGTACGATATTTTTTCCTCACAAGTACGATAACTTTCTTTTTTGGTGTACGATCTTTCTGCCACGTTCGATATATTTTTTTTTTATACCATGTGGGCTTTTCACGGGAATTTCTGGGCTAAAGGGATATTTTTGTGGTACCTTCTATCGTTGCCCCGAGTGAGGAAGCCCAACCTGCACTCTGACCGTGGACAGGATTCGAACCCGTGCGCTTGGAGATCCGTCGGAGCCCAAAGCACGCATGGTTCCACTGTATCACGGCGCACCCCTCTTTCTAGCGTGGACGATGTTGTTGTTGTTGTTGTTGTTGTTGTTGTTGTTGATGTTGTAAGTACGATATTTATGACATACAATATTTTTCTCCTGCATTTTTTTTTTTTTTTTTTTTTTTTGTTGTTTTTTTGCATTTTCTATTTTTTTGTAGTCTTATTTATTTATTCTTTATTTCCCCATTTTCCTTAGTGTTATTTATTCCTTTTTTTTTTTTTAACATAATTCCACACACGTTCATTTTATTTCATTGTTTTTCGTTCATTAACTTTTATTTGGGCGTAGAATTCCCTGTTTTCCATTTTTCTATTTATTTATTTTAGTGTGTCGAAATAATCTGTTATAAATACACAATACATTACATTTTATTTTTCATTTCTATCATTTTCTATTTTTTTTTCCTATTTTCTTTTCTTTTCATTTTTCCTGATACAAGAATTTCTATATAACGTGAATATTAACCTTTTATTCATTATTTCTTCTATTTTATTAGATTTATTTATTATTTTCCTTTCTTCTTCCTTTTATTTTCATTTTCATTTCATTTTCATCTGTTTCTCTTTTCATGTTTGGAAGAAAAACAAACAACAACAAAATCATTCTCGTATTTTCAACATTAATTTTCCACATTTTGAAGTTGAATTATGGGAAAGTTATCTGCTCAACACACACACACACACACACACACACACACACACACACACACACACACACACACACACACACACACACACACACACACACACACACAATGCTTTTCTTTCTGTGTGTTTTATATCGTGTTTTCTCTCTCTCTCTCTCTCTCTCTCTCTCTCTCTCTCTCTCTCTCTCTCTCTCTCTCTCTCTCTCTCTCTCTCTCTCTCTCTCTCTCTCTCTCTCTCTCTCGTCTTCTTCCTTTCTTCTCAAAACACAAGGCAAGTTTACGAGTCAAATTTGGCGTGTTAGTACGAGGAGGAGGAGGAGGAGGAGGAGGAGGAGGAGGAGGGAGGTAAAAAGAGGAGGAAACATAAATAGATAAATGAGAAAGAGGAGTAGGAAGAGGAGAAGAAAAGAAAGGTAGAAGGGAAGAGAGATGGAATAAGATAGTGAAGAAGAAGAAGAAGAAGAAGAAGAAGAAGAAGAAGAAGAAAAGAGAAAAAAAATTGAAAAGAAAAAGAAGTAGAGCGAAGAAGAAGGAAGAAGAGGAAGAGGAGGAGGAGGAGGAGGAGGAGGAGGAGGAGGAGGAGGAGGAGGAGGAGGAGAGAGGAAGAGAAGAAAAGAAAAAAACATCACATGAAAACTAAAAAAAAAAATAGAAAAGACCAGGAGGAAGGAAGAAGAGGAGGAGGAGGAGGAGGGGGAGGAGGAGGAGGAAAAGGAGGAGGAGGAGAAGGAAAAGGAAGAAGAGGAGAAGGAGAAAAAAGAGGAGGGAAAGAAGCAACAACAACAACAACAACAACAACAACACGTAAAAAAAACGCAAGGAGGAGAAGGGGAAGAGGAGGAGGAGGGAGGAGGACGAGGAGGAGGAGGAGGAGGAGGAGGAGGAGGAGGAGGAGGAGGAGGAGGAGGAGCAAAATCAAGGAAAAAGATGAAAAATACTAGGAGGAGAGGAAGAAGAAAAAAAAGAGGAGGAGGAGGAGGAGGAGGAGGAGGAGGAGGAGGAGGAGGAGGAGGAGGAGGAGGAGCAAAGCAAACAACAGCAAAATCAAGGAAAAAAATGAAAAATACTAGGAGAGGAAGGAGAAGAAGAAGAAGAAGAGGAGGAGGAGGAGGAGGAGGAGGAGGAGGAGGAGGAGGAGGAGGAGGAGGAGGAGACTAATATGTTACCTCCACTGCCTAACAAGGAGGAGAGGGGCGATATATGAACAACCAATCAGGAAGCAGGATTTCAGTCCCTCCCTTGAACTTCAGCCAATGAGAATCCACCTTTTGTTTCGTTATCGAGTGTGGACGCAATCATTCTCTCTCTCTCTCTCTCTCTCTCTCTCTCTCTCTCTCTCTCTCTCTCTCTCTCTCTCTCTCTCTCTCTTTCATTCATATATTGGTTTTCATGTTTCTATTAATCGATCGAAGGTTCTCATGTCTCTCTCTCTCTCTCTCTCTCTCTCTCTCTCTCTCTCTCTCTCTCTCTCTCTCTCTCTCTCTCTCTCTCTCTCTCTCTCTCTCTGTATCTATTTGTTTATCTATTTATTTGTTTGTTTATTAATCTATCTATGTCTAAACTTCTCTCATCCTTCATCCTCTCTCTCTCTCTCTCTCTCTCTCTCTCTCTCTCTCTCTCTCTCTCTCTCTCTCCATTGGGTATATAGTGAGACCATTCCGTGCCAGGCGATAGAAAACAAGCACTCGCACGAAAAAAGACGAAACTATTTGGCACTATAGGGAATATTAGTCCTGTTTTTCATATTATTTCATTTGTATTCGTTCAATTTGCCTGATTTCCACGATTTGGTTGGGTTGTTTATTAGATTTTACGAAAGATTGAGTCCAGGTGAAAATTTTTGGTACTAATGTGAGTGTTTAAGTGAGTTTTTCATATTGTTTCACTTACTGTTGTTTAATTTGGTGCTTTTTTTTTTTTTGTTTCATTTCAGGACAGTGAGTGAAGGAGGACGAAACTTTCTGGATCTGCACGGGATTGGTGAGTGTGTGTGTCTCTTTGTTTCATTAATCGTCGCTCATTTGCCTTGTGTCTCTCTTGTTTCATCAATCACTGTTAATTTCCCTTATTTTATCTATTTTTATTTATGTCCACGTGTGTATTATCTATTCAATTGTGTATCTGCTTGCTTATTCATCTATTTTGTTCATTCATTCATTCATCCACTCATTTGTATTTGTGTTCAAGTCTTGTATCTCTTTATTTATTTATTTATTTATCTATCTATCTATTCATTCATTTATTCGTCTATTTACGTATTTATTTTATTTGCTTATTCATTTATTTATTCATTTATTCAGTTATTTATGTATTTATCTTCACTATTTCTTGACATGCAGCGGGAGAATTTTCAGTATATCACAAACCTCGTACATTAATTACCAAAGTATCGTACATTTCTTTATTTTATTTACCTATCTATTTATTTATTGGCGTATCTATTATATTTTCACTATATATTGACACACAGGAGGAGTATTGGCATAGTAAGACAAACTCGTACTGCAATTACTAAACTCTCGTACATTTCTTGGCTCGTATTCCTAACTTAACCTTATCTAACCAACGCTCGTATCCTCAAACTCTCCTGCGCTTCACCTCCGCTATTTCAAAAGGCTTTACTTAAATTTACACGATTTTTTTAAGGTTTTTTTTATGTTTTAAGAGGCAGAGCGACAAGATTGTATAAACAGTTGTAGTGAGAGAATAGTGGGCTTTTAAGGGCGTTTGTATAGTTCTAGAGCCAGAGTGACACCAGAGCCAGAGAGAACAAAAGACTAACCTTTGTACATTACGTATATTCCACATTTACTCTCTGCTTTCCGCGTCCTTAATCCTGGGAAGGGAGAGCGAAGAGGGAGGGAGGGAGAGAGAAAGTGAGGGAGAGTGTTGTGGATGGAGAAACACTCTTGAAAACCTCTTGGAAAACACTCGTGGTATCTGAAGCGTTTTCAAAGGCATTTTTATGGTTCTAGAGGCAGAGTGACAAGATTTCTACATTATTAATTGGAGAAACACTCTTGAAAACCACGCTAATCATCTCTGTGGCCTTGGAAAACACTAATCTAACCTAACCTAACTTAACTTTGACTCCCTCGTTATGAAATAGGACAAGACGTGGAAGGGAACTAAGGAAATGTGGAAATGAGTCTTGCTGTGTGGGTCTTGATATTTTGGATGCATCGTGTGTAGAAAGTGATGTGTTTGTCATGTTCCCCTCGCCTCCTGTTAATGGGATGGGCGACGATGGAAGGGAAAAAAAAATCATGAAAGGAGAGATGCAGGAAAGTTAATGAAGGATAAAAGTGGAGGAAAGTGATTGAAGGAATGTCAGTGAGGAAGGAAAAAGGGAAAAAAGGGAATGAAGGAGAGAAAATGAATGAAACTGAATGAAAAAAGGTTAATGAATGATAAAAGAAGAGGAAAGTGAATGAAGGAAATGAATGAGGAAAATGAAGGAAAATACTGTAAACTGAATGAAATTGAATGAAGGGAAGTGAAGGAAGGAAAGCGAATGAAGGAAAATAATCTGTGTAAGTGAATGAAGGAGAGTGAAAGAAGGAAAGTGAATGAAAAAGTTAATAAAGAAAATGAATAAGGAAAAATATTGAAGGAAGGAAATTGAATGAAGGAAAGTAAATGAAAGTCACTTAATGAAGGAAAACGAATGAAGGAAACTAGGAAAATAATGTCAACTGTATGAGTGAATGCAAGGAGTGAATGAAGGAAACTTAGTGAAGGAAACTGAATGAAGGACATATTGCAGGATTGTTTGTAATGTTTGTCTTTACTCTGATTTCATTTCTTTCTTTTTTTCATTTTCTTTCATTGAGTTGTCTTCATTTACTCTCCTCAATGTCCTTCGTTTTTCCTTCTTCTTTCCTCCTTCCTTGATTTTCCTTCATTGACTTTCCTTCATTCAAAAAAAAAAAAAAAAAAAAAATTAATGAAATAAGTCACAATTTTTCTAACAAATAAGTAAAGGAAAAACAAAAATAGATAAGGAAAAAACAAACACAAAAATAAATCATTAAATACGTGACATGATTTCTCTAATATAAATAAAAAAAAAAGAAAGAAAAAACTATAAAGAACCATCACACAAGTTTTTTTTTCTTTATACGTTCAAAATCCCTAAAAAAAAAACATACATACATACATACATACATACATACATATTTTTC
>NC_059258.1:3797570-3802570 GCF_017591435.1 Portunus trituberculatus
AGAAGAAAAGATTGACAGTAGAAAAAATAAAATCCAAAATAAAAATGAAAAGATGAAAAAAGAAAATGAAGAAATTGAATACAAATGAAAAGAATAAAAGCAGAAAAAAAAATAAAAGATCAAAATGAAAAGATAAAAAAAGAAAATGAAGAAAATTGAAAGAAAAATGAAAAGAAGAAAAGATTAACTAGAAAAAATTATATCCAAAATCAAAAAGAAAATGAAAATATTGAAAACAAATGAAAAGAATAAAAGCAGAAAAAAAATTATTAAAATGAAAAGATGAAAAAAAGAAAATGAAAAAAAAGGTCAAGAGCAGAAAAATCTAAAATAAAAAATAAAAAAGATTAAAAAGAAAATTAAAAAAATAAAGAAAAATGAAAAGAAGAAAAGATTAAAAGCAGAAAAAAAAATAAAATCCAAAATAAAAAAAAAAAAAAATTGAAAAAAAATTAAGAGAAAAAAATATTAAGACCAGAAAAAAAATGAAAACCAAAAGAAAAAAGAAAATGAAAAAAAAATGAAAAGAAAAAGATTAAAAGCAGAAAAAAATGAAATCCAGAATGAAAAGATTAGAAAACGAAATTAAGGAAATGAAAATACGAGTAAGAAAAACATGGCAGGAAAATAAGCAAGGCCTGGTTTCAAAATGGCCACTAAACCATCCATCACGTGTGTCTCTACCGCAGATGAGAGAGAGAGAGAGAGAGAGAGAGAGAGAGAGAGAGAGAGAGAGAGGACGGAAGATCAGAGGTTAAATTGCTGGTAAGAGTGAGAGGAAGAGGAGGAGGAGGAGGAGGAGGAGGAGGAGGAGGAGGAGGAGGAGGAGGAGGAGGAGGAGGAGGAGGAGGAGAGAGAGATCGTTGGGGAAAAATGAGGGAAAAAATGAAAAAGTAGGATCATTGGAGAGAGAGAGAGAGAGAGAGAGAGAGAGAGAGAGAGAGAGAGAGAGAGAGAGAGACAAGAAAAAAAAAGTAACATAAAAATAAAAAAGAGAAATAGGAAATGCAAAAAGAAAAATGGAAAAGAAGGAAAAAGGGAAAAATTAAAGAAAAGAGAAGAAGTGAAAGCAAAAACTAATAAAACAAGAAATAAGAAGAAAGAGGAAACAAGAAAGAGGAAAGAGGAAATTGCCTTCAAAAGAGCCAAGAGGATACGATGAAAAGGAGAGGAGGAGGAGGAGGAGGAGGAGGAGGAGGAGGAGGAGGAGGAGGAGGAAGAATAAGGTGACCAAGAGGAAGAAGAAGAAGAGGAAAGAACAAGAAGAAGTAGAAGATGACGAGGAGGAGGACGAGAAGAAGAAGAAGAAGAAAAAAAAAGAAGAAGATGAAGAAGAAGAAGAAGAAAAAAAAAAAAGAAGAGGATAATAAGAAGAAAAGGAGAAGAAGGAGAAGATAAAGAAGAAGAATCAGCAATCAGTAACACACACACACACACACACACACACACACACACACACACACACACACACACACACACACACACACACACACATCTTTTCCCATCACAAAGAGAGGTAAGAGTTAAGAGACAGAAGAGAGAGAGAGAGAGAGAGAGAGAGAGAACATACCAATCCCTGTCTTACAACCTCCAATGGGCTGAAAGTATTAGAAAAGACACTCTAAGTTAGGTCAAGTTAGGTTAGGTTAGGTTAAGTTAGGTGAGGTTAAGTTAAGTTAGGTTAGGTTAGGTTAGGTTAGGTTAGGTTAGGTTAGGTTAGGATTGGGTTTAAAATAAGTTAGGTTAGGTTAGGTTAGGTTTACAATAAGTTGGGTTTGATTGTGTTGTGTTTATATTGGATTGGACAACCTTATAAAAAAGACTAACACTACTGATCTTTTTTTTCATTTTATTTTCATGTATTCTATTTATTTATTTTTTTTTTTTTTGCCATTGGTGTCGATCAAATAACGATGAAAATGTGCAATCTTTTTAATACATTTTTTTTCTATTTATTTATTTATTTTCTTTTTTTTTTTTTTTTTTTTTTGACTGGATGGATCAGAGTGAACGGAAATATGCATATGTATTTGTTTGTGTGTTTGAAGGCCAGTACTCTCTCTCTCTCTCACTCTCTCTCTCTCTCTCTCTCTCTCTCTCTCTCTCTCTCTCTCTCTCTCTCTCTCTCTCTCTCTCTCTCTCTCACACACACACACACACACACACACACACACACACACACACACAGGAGGGGGGGGATAGGAGCAGTGTGGTTTGAGGTGTAGGATATTAGCGAGTGTAGGAAAAGGAGGGTGTAGGATATTAGCGGGTGTAGGAAGGGGAGGCTGTGAGGTGTAGGATATTAGCGGGTGTAGGAAGGAGAGGGTGTAGGGTGTAGGATATTAGTGGGTGTAAGAAGGAGAGGGTGTAGGGTGTAGGATATTAGTGGGCGTAGGAAGGGGAGGGTGTAGGATATTCGTGGGTGTAGGAAGGAGAGGCTGTGAGGTGTAGGATATTAGCGGGTGTAGGAAGGGGAGGGTGTAGGATATTAGCGTGTGTAGGAAGGAGAGTCTGTAGGATATTAGCGTGTGTAGGATATTAGTGGGTATAGTAAGGGGAGGTTGTGGCAGAGTGAGAGCGTGGCCATAAATCCTCCGTTGGGCCGCAGAGAGAGGATCGTCAAGTGGCCGTCGCCTTAACAACAATTTATGACTTTCACTAATTAATGCATTTATTTACTCCACGGTTCAAATACTCCTTACTTTTTTTTTCTTCCCTTCCTTTTTTTTTTTGCTATTTTATTCTCCTACTTTTTTTCTCATTTATTCCTTTTCTTTTTGTTTTTTTTCATCCTCTCCTTTTTTTCTTTTTTTTCATCTATTCCTCTTCATTTTTTTCATTCCTCCTTTTTCTCTTACTTTTTTTATTTTCCTCTTTTTTTTCTTATTTATTTTCTCTAATTTTTTTTCACCTTTTAATTAATGCATCTATTTACTCCACGGTTCAAATACTCCTTACTTTTTTTTCTTCCCTTCCTTTTTTGCTATTTTATTATCTTACTTTTTTTCTCATTTATTCGTTCTCTTTTTTTTTTTTTTTTTATCCACTCCTTTTTTCCTATTTTTTCATTTATTCCTCCTTTATTTTTTTTCATCCCCTCCTTTTTCTCTTTTTTTTATTTTCTTTCTTTTCATCTCCTTTTTATTTATTTTCTTTCTTTTTTATTTTCTCCACGATACAAATAGTAACACTTTTTTTATTCCTCCTTTTTTAGTCGTATTTTTTTTATTTTTCTCTTACTTTTTTTCTCTTACTTTTTTTCATCTCTACTCTTCCTTTTTTTCTTTCCTTGTTTCTCTTACTTTTTTCATCCTTTTTCTCCTTTTTTCTCTTTTTCTATTCCTCCTTTTTTTATTCGTATTTTTCATCTCCTTTTTTTGTTATTTTTCTCTTACTTTTTTATTTTCTCTTACTTTTTTGTTTTTCATCTCTAATCTTCCTTTTTTATTCTTTTTTATTCTTTTTTCTTACTTTTTTCATCCTTTTCTCTTTTTCTCTTTTCCTATTCCTCCTTTTTATTCGTATTTTCATTTCCTTTTTTGTTATTTTTTCTTACTCTTACTTTTTCTCTTACTTTTTTCATCTCTAATCTTCCTTTTATTTATTTTTTTTATTCTTTCCTTTTTCTCCTCTTACTTTCTATTCATCCTTTTTCTCTTTTTTTTAATTTTTCTCTTACTTTTTTTGTTTTCATCTCTCCCTTTTTTTATTTCATGATACAAAAACTGCTCCTCTTTTTCCATTCCTCCTTTTTATTTCTTTTTTAATTCTCTACTTTTTTTGCTATTTTTCTCTTACTTTTTTTTCTCATTTATTCCTCATCTTTATTATTTTATTCTTCCTCTTCTTTTTTTCTCTTTTTTCTCTCTTCTTTCTTTTAATCTCCTCCTTTTTTACTCATTTTCTTTCTTTTTATTTTTCTCTTACTTTTTTTCTATTTTCATCTCTATTCCTCCTTTTTTATTGTATTTTTTTTTCTTTCCCTCGTTGTTTGTAATTCTTTTCTCTTACTTTTTTTTATTTTTCCCTCTTCCTTTTTACTCATTTTCTTTCTTTTTTTTCTTTTTCTCTTATATTTTCATGATCATTTCCTCTTTTTTTCCTTTTTCCTTCTTTTCCCTTAAATTTTCCGTTAATTTTCCTTACACGTCTCTTTTTTTTCTCATTTCCTTTAATTTCCAGTATTTTCCCAACAATACATTAAGAAAAAGACTAAAACTGCTCATATTTTCTTTTTTTCATTTTATTTTTCATTTATTTTATTTATTTATTTATTTATATTTTACCATTAGTGTGTGTGTGTGTGTGTGTGTGTGTGTGTGTGTGTGTGTGTGTGTGTGTGTGTGTGTAGTAATTCTCTCTAAATGAATTATGTATATATCCTAACTTTCTTTCTCTCTTTTTTTTCTATCTCACTTTCTCTCTCTCTAATTTTCTTTCTACTCTTCGAAATGTTTGGTTTGTTCGTTTGTGTGTTTGTGTGTTTGTGTGTTTGTCTTTCTCTTCATTAATCTCACTTTTTCTTATTTTCTTTCATTTTCTTCCTTTTTTTTTTTTTTTTTTTTGTCTGTATGTGTGTTTGTCTTATTTTCCTGAGTTTTTTATTGTTTTCTTCATTTTCTTTCTATTTTACTAAGTGTCTCTAGTTTTCCTGTCTGTGTGTCTGTGTGTGTGTGTTTGTGTGTGTGTGTGTGTGTGTGTGTGTGTGTGTGTGTGTGTGTGTGTGTGTGTGTGTGTGTGTGTGTCTTTCTGTCTGTCTGTGTGTTTGTGTGTCTGTCTGTGTTTGTGTGTTTGTGTGTGTGTCTGTCAATCTATGTAAGCTTTTTCATCAAACATTCATATTTCAATTACAATTTTTGCCTCCGTCTCTCTCTCTCTCTCTCTCTCTCTCTCTCTCTCTCTCTCTCTCTCTCTCTCTCTCTCTCTCTCTCTCTCTCTCTCTCTCTCTCTCTCTCTCCCCGTGACAACATTAACGCAAAGTATTGAATTAGTCAAACACT
>NC_059258.1:3815070-3817570 GCF_017591435.1 Portunus trituberculatus
TCTCCTCCTTCTCCTCTTCCTCTTCCTCTTCTTCTTTCTCTTCCTTGTCCATGAAGCAAAATGGAAGGAAGAAAGGAAGGAGGACTTGAAAGGAATTGAGGTTTTTGAATCTGTATAAAGAGAATTGGAACCTCTTTATGTGTGTTATGATCCTCCTCTTCCGCCTCCTCCACTTCCTCTTCCTTATCCATGAAGCGAAAGGGAAGGAAGGGAGGAGGGAGTTAGAGAGAGTTGAGAGAATTTGTGGGTTTCGAATCTGTATAAAGAGAATTGGAACCTCTTTGTGTGTTCTGATCCTCTTCCTCCTCCTCCTCCTCCTCCTCCTCCTCTTCTTTCTTGCACGTATTATGTTGCCCTAAGTGACATGAATGGGTAGATAGAAGAACTGATAAATAAGAACAAGAATAAAGAAAGAAAGAAAGGATTGCAAGAATAAATAGACAGATAGATGAATAAATAATGTAAATGATTAAAGAAAAAGAAAAAAAAATAACTACAGAAAAAAGTAAAAAACAGAGGCATAATTAATGTTCTAGAAAAACCTATATAGAGAATCAGAACCTTTATATAGAGAATCAGAACCTTTATAAAGAGGATCGAAGAGTACAGGAGGATTGGAACCTCTTAGTGTATAGGATTGGAAACTATTTTGACATGAGAAACTAAACAAGTTCTGAAACAAATACCATAATAGAAGTTTGTTTTGGAGAGAGAGAGAGAGAGAGAGAGAGAGAGAGAGAGAGCGATTCACCACCTTATGAATGTTTGTGTGTATATGAAGAGTGAATGATGAAACTGAACGAAAGCGAACGATCAATTATGAAAATGCGATTAATGGATTTGAAAAAATTACTAATGTGAGGAGGAGGAAGAGGAGGAAGAGGCAAGAAGAGGAGGAGGAGGAAGAGGAGGAAGAGGCAAGAAGAGGAGGAGGAAGAGGAGGAAGAGGCAAGAAGAGGAGGAGGAAGTGACAAGAAGAGGAGGAGGAAGAGGAGAAAGAGGCAAGAAGAGGAGGAGGAAGAGAAGGAAGAGGCAAGAAGAGGAGGAGGAAGAGGAGAAAGAGGCAAGAGGAGAAGATAAGATAAAAATAAGAATAATAAAAACAAGAAAATAAGAAAATAAAGAAAAAAGAAAAGAAAAAATAAAAGAAAATGCAAAAAAATGGGAAAATATTAAAAGAAAAGAAGGAAAAGGAAAAAGATGGAGAATAAATAAAGAAAAATAAGATAATGACGAAAATAAAAAGGAAAGAAAAGAAAGAAAGAAGAAATAAAGAAAAAAAATGAAACACGACAATAAAAACAAAAATAAGAAAATGAAAAGAAAATGAAAAGAAAACGGAAAATATGAAAAAGAAAAGGAAAAAGTTGAAAATAAAGAAAGAAGAAAGAAAACAAAAGGAAAACAGGAAAATACAAAAGAGAAAAGGAAAAATGAGAAAATAAAGAAAGAAAATGAAAAAGTAAGAAAAACGGAAAAAGTAAAGAGAAATGGAAAAATGAGAAAATAAAGAAAAATAAGAAAATGAAAAAAAAAAAGAAAACGCAAAGAAAACGAGAAAATGAAAAGAAAAGAAAAAATAAGAAAATTAAAAAAAGAAAAAAGAAAACGAAAAGAAAACGAGAAAATTTAAAAGAGAAAAGGAAGAAAATAAGAAAATAAAGAAAGAACAATGAGAAAATGAAAAATAAGAAAAAGAATAAAAGTGCAAAAAAATATCAAAACACTCAACAAAAATTAATTCCCCAACTTTACAAAATAAGAAAATAAGAAAAAAAAACAGGAAAATCAATGAAAAGAGTACGGTTCGTTTACTCGCCTCGTCTTTCCTCTTTATTGGTGTTTTTTTTTATTTTCCTAATTTTTTTCCTTCGTTTTATTTATTTTTCTTCTTTTTTTTCTATTTCCTTTTTTTTCTTTTCTTTCGTTTTTTTTCCTTCATTTTATTCCATTTTTTTTTTCATTTTCCTTCGTTTTATTTTATTTTCCTTCGTTTTTTCCTTCGTTTTTTTTATTTTCCTCGTTTTTTTTATTTTCCTTCCTTTTTTCCTTCGTTTTTTTTCAATTTTTCTCGTTTTATTCCTTCGTTTTTTCTTTTTTTCATTTTCTTCGGTTTTTTCCTTTTCCTTCGGTCTTTATTTCCTTTTCCTTCGTTTTTTTTCATTTTCATTTTTTTCATTTTCGGTCGTTTTTTTCTTCAATTTCCTTCATTTTTTTCATTTCTTTCAATTCCTAATTTTCCTTCAATTTTTTTTCTTTTTCCTTCGTGTTTTTTTTTCATTGACCTTCATATAATTCATTTTCCTTCGTTTTTTTTTCCTTTCGTTTTTTCATTTTCCTTTTTCATTTTCCTTTTTTTTTCATTTTCCTTCGTTTATTTCATTTTCCTTCGTTTTTTATATTCTTTAATTTTTGTTTTTTTTAATAATTAAGTTAGTCTCATTTATATGTTAATAAAGAAAACGGAGATAATTAACATTTTGTGATGAGAGAGAGAGAG
>NC_059258.1:3820070-3835070 GCF_017591435.1 Portunus trituberculatus
CCTCCTCCTCCTCCTCCTCCTCCTCCTCCTCCTCCTCCTCCTCCTCCTCCTCTTCCGTGCCTTCCTCTCAATTCAGCCAATATATCAGAGCTGACGGAAGAAAGGGGAGGAGCAAGAGGAGAGAGGAGGAGGAAGAAGAGGAGGAGGAGGAAGAGGAGGAGGAGGAGGAGGAGGAGGAGGAAGGAAAGAGAAAGAAACAACTGAATATGAAAAACAAAGAGAGAGAGAGAGAGAGAGAGAGAGAGAGAGAGAGAGAGAGAGAGGTGTCCTGTGACAAATATTATTACATGGTCAGACAGAAAGAAAGAAAGAAAAAAGATTAAAGGAAGACACGAGGGAAGAAACACTCTCACACACACACACACACACACACACACACACACACACACACACACACACACACACACACACACACACACACACACAGGGAAAAGATACACATGTTAAAATGAACAAAAAAATTTATTTGTTTCAACTGTTACACACACACACACACACACACACACACACACACACACACACACACACACAGGGAATGTTACCGTATGGAGTTCTTTTGTATGAAATTAAAAACTAAGTATAAAATGGAAGTGTTATTCGAGAATTTCATAAGAATCTTTTTTTTTTAATTTTCTAATCCGACAAAAAAAAAAAGGAAAAAGTTTGTTCAGTTTTAAGAAATGTTTGAATTGCACACGATTTTGTTATTTTCTTTTCATAGATTTAGAGAGTTTTGATTTGTTTTGAATGTATTACTTGTGAAATACATGAAAATTTGTCTTTGTTATCATCAACACTATAAATATGTGATGAAAATATTAAAAACTATAGGAAGAATTACATTTCAGTCATAATTAGAGAAATGATGAATAGATTATAATACATGATACACCACAGCACGGTACAGCACAGTACAGCACGGCACAGCACGGCACAGCACGGTACATCACAGCATGGCACAGTATGGTACGGTACAAGACAATTAAACCGTTGGATCATTATACAGATCATTATGTCGTTACGTAATTAATCAGATCTTACAACGCTCACTTAATTACACACAAGCAAAATTATTACATGCCACAACAAAATCAGTATTGTTTTTAATTATTATTATTATTATTATTATTATTATTATTATTATTATTATTACTATTATTATTACTATTATTATTATCACCAAGTCTGGAAGATTATTGAATGTTATATATTTTTTCCAAATTGTTAATCAAATCTATATTATTTTCACGTCACTTGAGCTCACACACACACACACACACACACACACACACACACACACACACACACACACACACACACACACACACACACACACACACACACACACACACACACTTGACAAAAACATTACAAAATTGAATAAAAAGAATCACAAAAGTACACAGAAATGTCCACTCATTAACAACAAACACAACAAGGAAACACAGGCATTGATTTAGTTTCTCCCTCGATCCCTCTGAAGTGGAGGTTAGGATTCCCTTGGGCCGTTCCTTCAGAGTGTGTTGGGGAGAGTGCAATCATCTCAGATCCTTTAGCCAGCTCCTCTATTTGTGCCTTACTCTACTCAGCCTTAAAAGTATCATTAGCTTAAGTGCTTACCAAATAGTCTTAACTCATACAAAAGTACTTGATTTATGTTATTCTGCTTATCACTATCATAAACAGAAGTATTTTTTTTTATTTTTACTATTATATTTCAAACTTATAATCAAAATGTCTTTTTTTCTTATTTTTCTTTGTTATAAGTAAAAAAAAAACTTGACTCAAAAAAAATCCTTAGAAATAACAATAACAATGATGATGACAATGATAATAATAATAATAATAATAATAATAATAATAATAATAATAATAGAACTCACTAAAACTTAAACTAAAACAAATGAATAACTTAAAATGAACTAAGATAAGCAAAAGAAGAAAAAACAAACTCAATATCAAAACAAACCAAAACAGGAAACAATACACTTCAACACACACACACACACACACACACACACACACACACACACACACACACACACACACACACACACACACACACACACACACACACACACACACACACACACACGTGGCTGCATCCTTTACAAGAGGAGGGACAAAGGGAGAGTCGGACACTGAGGCAACACATCACACGAGCCATGCACTGACACACCTGCGCCACACCTGACCACTTCCAACACCCTCTACCTAGTCACGGGTTTTCTACTTCCAACACCCTCTATTTGTGACGAGTTCCAAGGCTGTTCAATTTAGTGACGGGTTTTTTTAAGGGTATTTTTATGGTTCTAGTGACTGAATAGCGAGGTTTTTGCATTATGAATAGGAGAACTCGGCTGATCATCTCTGTGGCCTTTGAAAATAGTCTTGGTGAAGTGACTTTGGTTTTTAAAGGTGTTTTTACGGTTCTAGTGACAGATTAACGAGTTTTTTGCATTATCAACAGGAGAACTCGGCTAATCATCTATGTGGCCTTTGAAAATAGCCGTGGTAAAGTGACAGTGGGTTTTAAAGGTGTTGTTATGGTTCTAGTGAGAAATTGACAACATTTTCTACATTATTAACAGCGGAAAGTTTCTTGAAAATTGGCCATACATCTCTGTGGGGTTTGTGAACAGTCGTGGTGATGTGACAAAAGCCTTTAAGGATGGTTTGTTTAGGATGATTAACAAGATATATGTACTATTAATAGGAGAAACCGTCTTGAAAACTTAGCTAATCATCTCTGTTGGCTTAAGAGATAGTCATGGCGAGAGATCAAGGCGAGTTTCATTACGGTTCACAATATTTGCCACAACTTAGCGCAAGAAACACAAACTTTGACCAAGGAAATACAACATGGCACTTCAGATCCCAAATGTTCATGTTTCAGTAACGTCTCAGTGCAGCTCAGCCCGCACTACCTCAGCGTCCGAACCCTCGCCTGGCCACGACTTAGGCTATCTTTGGCGGCAGCTGCTGAGTCCCGCGCAGCCTGGCTGGGCGCGGCAAGGACACCACGACACGCGAACGGAAGTCCCAACACGCTGAGCTGATCGTTAAGCCACGCCCCCTCGCTGCTTCCTGATTGGTTCGTTTATAATGCCGCGCGCCAATCAGATCCCGTGCTGCGTGTGCTGATGTGGAGGAGTTTGTCTTATTTTCGATTTTTTTCTGAATTGTCAATGTTTTATTTTTGCTTGTTTGTTTGTTTATCTATTAATTTTTTGGGGAAGTTAGTTTTCAAGTGTAAATATTCAAATTTTGCTTGTGTTTATGTTGTGTTTTTTTCTCTCTTTTTCTACTTCTTTGTTTTCAATTTTTTTTTTTTTCTTTGTTTAAGGGTTAATATTTTCACGTCATTTATTTTCCTTCCTTTTTCTTTCATTTCACAGTGAGGTTGCGGCCATCGACAATCACATTATGGCTGCTTTCATTAAAATGTCTCCTTATTTTACCTTTTACGAACGGGTCTAATGCTCTCTGATATCGTTCTTTTCTCTACAGTGACGTTGAAAAATAAATAAAAATAAATGAATAATATTGAATAAATAAACAAGTTGTATTATCGGAGCAGTCAGTTGTACAGCAGCTAATGGAGGCGGAGTGGGCGGGGCTTGTGGGTCAGCTCAGCGCGCGGGCAGTGTTATGAAGCGACAGTACGGAAGTGGCACGGAAGCGGCGCGTTAACAATAATGGTTAACATACAACTACAAAATATCATTAGTAACATTTTGTCCCTTTCTCTTTTTTTTCTCATTTTTTTTTTTTTTTTCTTGTTCAGCTAATGAAAAGCCAGAAATTAAGACTAACATACTAGAAAATATCATTAAGACAAAAATTCCTTGTTTTTTTTCACTTTCTTTCAACTTTAAAAAGAAAACGAAAGAAATAACTAAAGAAACAACACAAACAACTAAAAACTTAAAGAAACTCAATTAGAAAGCAACACTAGACAACTTTTTTGTTCTTTTCTTTGACTTTTGTTCTTTTTTATGTTTTCAAGGCAGTAGAAAACGAAAAACAAAGAAATACCTAAAAAAAATATTAGAAACCATTACGGCAGCATTTCCTCTCATTTATTTATTTATTGTGAGCATTGTAGTTGAGTCAGCCATGAGAGACACCAGACGCACGTTTTCTATGAAGGTCACGGCGTCACATCCTGAAGCAGACATTCCTAAAACTGCTCGTATTGGAAGGATTCGTTCGTAACTCAAGTGAGCATCCACACATTAAGAAACAAGGCACTAGAGAAATGTTCATAACTCGAGCACATGTTTGTAGCTCGAAAGATGTGTTCGAAACTCGAGATTATGTTCCTAACTCCAAGACACATGAGTATAATCGAGGAACTAGCCACCTTCGTAACTCAAGGATGTGTTCATAATTCGAGCACATGTTTGTAACTCGGAAGCTGTGTTCGCAACTCGGAGATATTCGTAACTCGAGAATAAGGCACTTAAAAAACATTCATAACTCACGTAAATGTTCGTAACTCGAGGAAAAAGGCACTTGGTATTCGTAAAACGGTCGTAACTCGGACTTTGAAAAACACACAGTAAACACTCACAACTCGAAAAACAAGATCTTAACCTGAGGAACTGAGACACATACACACAAACACACAGACACACAAACACGCCCAATCCAGACCATGGGCGTGAAGTGAGAAACCAAACACGCCCACGTCCACGCTTACCGCCACGCCCACTACTGACACACTCTGATGGGACGTGCTGCCCGGAACTCCACCCGATGCACCACGGGCGGGAGGCTGCTGTGGGCGGGCGTGGGCGGGCGGATGCTGTGGGCGGGATCGTCTGGGAGGGAGGGAGGAGGAGAGGGGGCCGTACAGAGCCAGCACGCGGTCCCTTCTGTGCACCTGAGGAAGAGGAGAGAGTGAGAGGTGGAGGGAGAGGTGATATAGAAGGATGTAGAATTAATTATAAGAGATTTAGAATAGTGAGGGAAGTGAGAGAGAGAGAGAGAGAGAGAGAGAGAGAGAGAGAGAGAGAGAGAGAGAGAGAGAGAGAAGCGAAGGACGTAATAAGAGTTGAAGTGAGAGAGAGACATGAGTGAGAGTAAAGATTTTGAGATTTGACGAATACACCATTATAATCACAACACCATTAAGATCACACCACCACTAACTACAACACCACTAATTGCTTCAACACACCAGGAACACCACAACACCAGTAACACAGGAAGATGAAAGAAATGAAGGAAAATTAAGGAAGAGAATGAAAGAAGGAAATAAAACTGGATGAAGGAAAGTAAGAAGAGAATAAGAACACTAACTACACCACACACAACACCACACAACACCACACTACCACACCACCACGCAACATCACAGCACAACGCTATCACACAACACCACCACAGCATCACACAACACCACACCACACCACAACATACCACACCACACCACACCACACCACACCACACTATACTACACCAGACAACACAACACAACACAATACCACACCACAACGCACACCACCACACAACACCACCACAACACCACCACACCACACTACCACACACCACATAAGACCAGACAACACCAGACAACACCAGCTCACCTTATGATGCTTGGCGAGGTGGTCAGATCTGGAGAAGCGCTTATCACACACGTGGCACCTGTAGGGCTTGACTCCTGAGTGTGACCTTCGGTGCCTGGCCAGCTCGTCGGAGCGGGAGAAGCGCCACGAACACCCGGTCCAGGTACAGACGAAGGGCTTCTCGCCGGTGTGCCTCCTGAGATGCGCCTTCAGGTGGGACGACTTGGCGTACACCTTGCCGCACCCCGCGTATGTGCACTGGAACACTCGCTCCTCCTCACGCACCTCTCCTCTCGCTGGCGGCGGCGGCGGGGGTGGGGGGACGTCCCTAGGTGGATGGGGAAGGGCTCGTTGGCCTGGTGGGGGTATGGGAGGTGGCGGGGGTGGCGGGGGCAGCTTGGACGTGTAGTCGTGGCCTTGTAGAAATAATGTGGGCAGGAGGCGGCGAGGTGGCGGCGGCGGCGGCGGCGGCGGTGCCTCGTCTGTGTCATCCTCCAGTAGCTGAGAGAACAAGCCGCCGCCCATGTCCTCGCCCCTCGCCGCCGCCCACGTCATGTCAGGGGGCAAGTCGATGCCGAAGGGCGCGCAGGGGCAGGGGCAGGGGCAGGTCTCGATTGGCGGCAGGCCGGCCTCCAGGGCTGGCAGGGCTGCGGGGGTCAGGGTTAGCTGCTCCTCCAACCCGTGGCTCTGTGGGGGGCGTGTGGGCTGCCCCGGCACGCCCATGCACTCCCCGCCGGGCGTGAGGGATGTCAGCACCCCAAGGTCACCCCCAGATTCATCCAGGGACACCGGCAGGGGCGTGGGCGGCGTGGGCGGCTCAGGGAAGAGGTAGTCTAGGGTGTCCAGCGAGACCAGGTCCAGGGAAGAGAGGTCCAGGCCTTCTGTAGGGGACAGGGGGGGTGGGGGTTAGTGTGTTAGTGTGTGGGTGGTGGGGGATCAGCACGCCCACACCCACGCCCGTCCCAGCACACACGCCACCACCACACACACTACCACACTCTTTAGCTGTCCCATGTGATACGCGCACACAGGAAACTCTCTCTCTCTCTCTCTCTCTCTCTCTCTCTCTCTCTCTCTCTCTCTCTCTCTCTCTCTCTCTCTCTCTCTCTCTCTCTCTCTCTCAATCACACACACACACACACACACACACACACACACACACACACACACACACACACACACACACTGTTTTCTTGTTTGTGTGTTTGTAATTATTCTTGTTAATTAGATAGATTTTACGTACATGTGTGTGTGTGTGTGTGTGTGTGTGTGTGTGTGTGTGTGTGTGTGTGTGTGTGTGTGTGTGTGTGTGTGTGCCCAGCGCCAGTGCACCGGACCGCACTTTGATAGAGCGAGGAAGAGAGAGTGAGAAGGGGAGAGGAGAGGGAGAGGAGGAAAGAGGGAGGGAGGAAAGAAGGGAGAGGGAGAGAGAGGGAGAGGTGACATCCGGTGGTGAGACATTGGAAAGACACTACTCTCTCTCTCTCTCTCTCTCTCTCTCTCTCTCTCTCTCTCTCTCTCTCTCTCTCTCTCTCTCTCTCTATCGTTATTTCATCACTATTTACAAGATCTGTTTTGAAATCGAATCATGAAAAAGAAAATGAAAACCAAAAACAAAATGACATGAAAATAAAACCAAAAAAATTATTACGTGAACCAAAGAAAACGGAGACATTTTAAGGGAGACTTGAGTAGAACTAACAATTTTTGGAGGGCGTTCACCAAAAAGAGAACTAATAAAGAAAAACAACAATAATGGAACAAGAATCTTAACCCTTTCCTCCTCCACCTCCTCCTCCTCCTCCTCCTCCTCCTCCTCCTCCTCCTCCTCCTCCTCCTCTTCCTCCTCCTCCTTACCTGAAGAAGTGTCTGGGATGTGCTGCGACTGAAGGCTGTGACAGAAATTATTTATATGACCCCGAGGCAAAGACTGATGCTGAAGGGGGAACGGCGGGGAGGCTGTGGGCGGGGGGGTAGGAGGCAACTCAGGGAGGTGTAGGGGGAGAGGGAGAGTGACGAGTGTAGTGGTGAGAGAGAGGCATCATCGTAGCCTGAGTCCGCGTCACCATTCGGACTGGAAACTTGGAACATGTCACCATTTGGACTCGTAACTTGGAAGAGGTCACCGTTTGGACTTGGAACCTGAAGGACCCAAGATTCGTCCAGCTGGGGGAGTAGTGCGTCCATTGTGAGGCTCCTGCGTGGTCTTGTGGACTTTTAACCCATTGGCGGAGGAAGAAGAGGGAGAAGAAGAGGAGGAGGAGGAGGAGGAAATGAGGATGAAAGTAAGAGAAGTTAGAATTTGATGGGAATTGAATAAGGAAGTGGATGATGAAAAGGAGAAGAAGAACAAGAAAAATGAGGAGGAGGAGGAGGAGGATTGGAAAATGAAATGATAAGAATTAAAAGCAAAAAATAGAAGGAAGGAAAGAAAGAAGAGGATGAAGAATACTAAACAAGAAACAAGAGATAGAAAGAAAGAAAGGGAGATAGAAAAACGAGACAAGGAAAATGGAAAATGGAGAGGAAAGAAAGGGATGAAGGAAGCGAATGAAGGAAGGAAACAGAAATTACTGAATGAAGGAAGAGGAAAGATTATATATCAGTTTGAGAGTGAAGAGGAGGAGAAGGAGGAAGGAAATGAATAAGAAGAAGGAGAAAGAGAAGAAAGACAATTGAGGGAAAAATAACGAAGGATAAAAGGAAACTGTACATAAAAGGAAAAAGAAAAAAAAACAACAGAAAAAAAATAAGAAAAGGAAATAAAGAAAAAAAAATAGATCAAGAAAATTAAATCAGCTGGGGTTTTTTTCTCTCATAAGCTTGTGAAGAGGAGGCGCATAACATCCCCCATAACGTCCATCACTGCACTGAGCTCTGAGGTGTGAGGGCGGCAGTTATATAGCATCCAGGTGTGTGGGGCCATCGTACATTGGCATCGAGGTATCTTACTCCTCACCTCCTGCTTGTCTTGCCTTGTGTCTCACTTGTAACCTTGAAAGAATGCTGGAAATAAGAGAACTGGTTAGAGATTAGCGTAGTGTTTTGTGAAGAGAATGTGTTTGAGTTTATTTCAGTGTTTGGAAAAGAAGAAAGGGAAGTTTGGTAAAAGAAAATGGTGAAAAGACGAGAAATGGTTAGGTTAAATTGGTGTATTTTGTAAAGAAAGTGTTTGTTTTGGGACAGTAAAAAGGGGAGTTTGATCAAGAAAATGCTGAAAAAAAAGGAGAATTAGTTATGTTAGAGTTAGTAAGTTGTGTAGAGATTTTTTTTCTTTTTTTTTTTAGAACATAAAAAAAAAAAGTTTGATACAAAAAATGTTGGAAAGAAGATGTATGTATGGGCAGGTTTGGATAGTGTGTATGTATGGGCAGGTTTGGATAATGTTTGTAAGAAGAGAATGTTAAAAGTTTTTCTTCATATTCTTTGGAACAGAAAAAAAGAAAAGGGAAGTTTAATTTTTCATATAGAAGTTAGATAAAGCTAGAATTTGTCACTTAGAGACTTTGAAGTGAAAAATAATGAAGTAAGTTTGAGGTTTTTTTTTTTTTAAATAGACTAAATATGCATAGAAATATTTACTCACACATTGAAATAAAAAAAAATCGAGGAAATTAGATTCTTCACACAAAAATCAAATGCATAGAAAATAAAAAAAATTAGCTTATGTATATTAACACACACACACACACACACACACACACACACACACACACACACACACATTGTATAAACTGCCACGTGTGTGTGTGTGTGTGTGTGTGTGTGTGTGTGTGTGTGTGTGTGTGTGTGTGTGTGTGTATGTGTGTATTTCCTGGTCTTTTAACTCAACCATATATTACAAAACACTGACTCACTTACTCACTCACTCACTCACTCACAGGAACAGCGACCACCACAACGTTACTCTGACTCGACCACACCGGCACCCACGCACGACTGACAAACACACACACACACACACACACACACACACACACACACACACACACACACACACACACACACACACACACACACACACGCCACCCATTCATTCATAAGATAAAAAGTTTGAATGGACGACACATTTCCGTTTTTCTGACTTACGCACACACGCACGCACATACACCACCACCACCACCACCACCACCACAACCACCTACTGCTATTACTACTACTACTACTACTACTACTACTACTACTATTATACTTAGAAAACGCACATAACTAACACTAACCACACACACACACACACACACACACACACACACACACACACACACACACACACACCACTACAATGAAAAAAAATAAAAACATCAAAGGTTAAGAAAAGATTAAGAATATTATCAATTAAGAAAAGATCAAGAATATTAGTAACAAGAAAAAGAAAGTTATGAGCTCTTTTCATGACAGTTAGGAAGGTGAGTGAGGAACAGACTTCCCTAACGTCCCTACCTGATGAATAACACTGAACAAGCCGCGTGAAGTTAGACAATGAATAACGAAAGACTAGAAGTGGTAATGAAGAACTGAATGCTAAGGAAGTGTGAATAAAAAGGACTTAGTGAAATTTCTTAGTGTGTGTGTGTGTGTGTGTGTGTGTGTGTGTGTGTGTGTGTGTGTGTGTGTCGTTAGGTTTGCTGATAAGAGCGTTCGGGTATCATTCGTCGAGAGAGAGAGAGAGAGAGAGAGAGAGAGAGAGAGAGAGAGCCATCACTACCCAATCACTTCCGGTACTGGCAACCCGTCTGACCTGCCGCCGCCACCACCACCACCACCACCGCGCCACTACCACCATCACCACTACCACCATCACCACCACTGATACTACCACTACTATTATCTCGATCATTACATTCACTACTACTACTACTACTACTACTATTACTACTACTACTACTACTACCACCACTACTACTACTACCATTACTACCACCACTACTACCACCTACTACTACTACTACTACCACCACCCACCACCACACCACCACCACCACCACCACCACCACCACCACCACCACTACCACCACCACCACTACCACCACCACCACCACCACCACCACCACCACCACCACCACCACCACCACCACCACCACCACCACCACCACCACCACCACCACCACCACCACCACCACCACCACCACCACCACCACCACCACCACCACCACCACCACACCACCACCACCACCACCACTACTACTACTACTACTACTACTAATACTACTACTACTACTACTACTGTCACCTTCACTTTCACCCTTGAAGCTACAATATCCTACTTCTGTGTGTGTGTGTGTGTGTGTGTGTGTGTGTGTGTCCCGAAAAGTACCCTGATTGTGAAACGAGAGCCGACCAAGAGCTGATAATAGTAGTAGTAGTAGTAGTAGTAGTAGTAGTAGTGGTGGTGGTGGCTATAAAGATAATTATTTAAGTAGTTATGAGTGTTTCTCCTGTTAATAATGTAGGAATCTTGCTAATCTGTCACCAAAACTATAAAAACACCCTTGAAAACCCGCTTCCCTTCACCAGGACTATTTTCAAAGGCCACAGATATAACTAGCCAGATTAACCTATTTCACCTGCTAGTAACGTAGAAATCTTGTTAATCCATCACTAGAACCATGGGAACCTTTCAAACCTGCACATCTTCAACTAGAACCTTTAGAATGCAGTGAAGTGAAGATGTTTGGAGGTGTTTACGTCTGTGTCCTTGCTCCATTACCTTAAAAAAACAACTCAATTAACCTTCCCTTTTCATTTCCCTTAAAGATTCACGAGTAAAAAGACTAAAAACAGCTCAGTGGTTCATATCTGTCTCGAGGCTTCGGTACCGTTTCGCTCAGATGCTCCAGACACACACAGCGCTTCTTTCCTCCCACTCACCAACACCTTCCCGTGACAAGAGGTACATTTCCAGGTTTTCCAGTGTCTTTCCGGCCTTTTCCAGCCTTGGGAGTGGTGAGTGTGGGGTGTGTGTGTGTTTGTGTGTTGTAGTAATGTTATATTTGGTGTTTTGTCTTTCTTAGGTGTTAGATTTGTTGTTAGTAAGAGAGAAAACGGGAATATATTACGTGTTCCAAGTTTTCCAGTGTTTTTCCAGCCTTTTCCAGCCTTGAGAGTGGTTGTGTGTGTGTGTGTGTGTGTGTGTGTGTGTGTGTGTGTGTGGTACTAGCGCTTTATTTAGTTCGTTGTTGTTAGTTGTTAGAATCTTGGTCAGTAAGAGAGAGGAAACAGGAAAAGTATTACGTGTGAGGTTTTCCAGTCTTTTCCCAGCCTTTTCCAGCTTTAGGTGTGTGTGTGTGTGTGTGTGTGTGTGTGTGTGTGTGTGTGTGTTGTACCAGGGTTGTATTTGGTGTTTTGCTGTTATCTCAGAATTCTGGTGAACAAGAGAGGAAACGGGAAAGACGGTATGAGGAGGTGTGTTCCAAGTGTCCCAGTGTTTTCCCGCCATTTTCCAGACCTCGAGTTGTGTGTGTGTGATGTGAGTGTGTTTAATACCTTGTAATAACGTTGTGTTTGTTTATTAACTTGCATTTATTTTATCTTATTCATTACTTTTTTACTTATTTATTTTTCATTTATATTTTTTTTATTATCTATTTTTGTTTATTTTTATTTTATTTTATTTATTTATTTTATTTATTTTTTTTTTTTTTTTGCTATTGTCTCAGAAAACAGGAAAATCGTTGTGAGGAGTGTTTATCTTGAGTTCTCTGCGTGTGTTCTTGTGTTGCACCGGGGTCTGATATCTCTGCCAGTGTTCGGGTTCAAGTATTGCGTGTAGGAGAGAAAACAGGAAAAAAAAAATCTCACTCTGGGAAAATAAAGAGAATGCAAATGAAGCTTTAATTTACATACTCTTAACCCTTTCAGTACTGAGACGCATTTTTACCTTGAGTGTTGTGTACGATTAGACCATTTTATTGACATTAGGAGGAGTCTATGGAGGTCAGACGATCAATGGCCACAGTCTTCACTATTTCAATCCCTAAGTTAAGTTTCTGTAGCTGTATAGAATCACCAAATAGTCACCAGAATGAATATGGAAATGCGAGTTTTGTGTACGATTAGACCATTTTATTGACATTAGGAAGGCTCTATGGAGGTCACTATTTTAACCTCTTCAGTACTGGGACGCATTTGTACCTTGAGTTTTGTGTACCATTAGACCATTTTATTGACATTAGGAAGGCTCTATGGAGGTCAGAAGATTAATGGCCACAGTCTTCACTATTTTAACCCCCACGCAAGTTTCTGAAGCTGTATAGAATCACCAAATAGTCACCAGAATGAATATGGAAACACGTCCCGGTACTGAAGGGGTTAACTTCACTAACGATAAATAAGTAATAATAATAATGATAAAAACGAAAAAAAAAAGGTTCCATTGACTACAGAAGGTCAGGTGATTATGAGTGATTGTGACGATAGTGGTGGTGGTGGTGGTGGTGTGTGACCCTGGTGGTGGTGGTGATGGTGATAAAGGTTACACTCTAATATTACGCATTAGAATTATAGAAGTTAGGAATGGTGTAATAGCGATGTAATAGTGGTAGTGGTAGTGGTAGTAGTAGTGGTGGTAGTAGTAGTAGTAGTAGTAGTAGCAGTAGTAGTAGAAGTAGTATAAGTAATAGTAGTAATAGTACTAGCAGTAGTAATAAGTGACAACTGAAGTGATACTTTAGCAAGGAATTTATCTCTAATTAAAGTTAATGGTGTTTTCAAGGGTGTTTCCAGGGTTGTAAATAGCTAAACAGGCTGTAATGGAAGTTAATGGTGTTTTCAAGGGTGTTTCCAGGGTTGTAAATAGCTGAACAGGCTGTAATGGAAGTTAATGGTGTTTTCAAGGGTGTTTCCAGGGTTGTAAATAGCTGAACAGGCTGTAATGGAAGTTAATGGTGTTTTCAAGGGTGTTTCCAGGGTTGTAAATAGCTAAACAGGCTGTAATGGAAGTTAATGGTGTTTTCAAGGGTGTTTCCAGGGTTGTAAATAGCTGAACAGGCTGTAATGGAAGTTAATGGTGTTTTCAAGGGTGTTTCCAGGGTTGTAAATAGCTGAACAGGCTGTAATGGAAGTTAATGGTGTTTTCAAGGGTGTTTCCAGGGTTGTAAATAGCTGAACAGGCTGTAATGGAAGTTAATGGTGTTTTCAAGGTGTTTCCAGGGTTGTAAATAGCTGAACAGGCTGTAATGGAAGTTAATGGTGTTTTCAAGGGTGTTTCCAGGGTTGTAAATAGCTGAACAGGCTGTAATGGAAGTTAATGGTGTTTTCAAGGGTGTTTTCAGGGTTGTAAATAGCTGAACAGGCTGTAATGGAAGTTAATGGTGTTTTCAAGGGTGTTTCCAGGGTTGTAAATAGCTGAACAGGCTGTAATGGAAGTTAATGGTGTTTTCAAGGGTGTTTTCAGGGTTGTAAATAGCTGAACAGGCTGTAATGGATGTTAATGGTGTTTTCAAGGGTGTTTTCAGGGTTGTAAATAGCTGAACAGGCTGTAATGGAAGTTAATGGTGTTTTCAAGGGTGTTTTCAGGGTTGTAAATAGCTAAACAGGCTGTAATGGAAGTTAATGGTGTTTTCAAGGGTGTTTTCAGGGTTGTAAATAGCTGAACAGGCTGTAATGGAAGTTAATGGTGTTTTCAAGGGTGTTTTCAGGGTTGTAAATAGCTGAACAGGCTGTAATGGAAGTTAATGGTGTTTTCACGGTTCAAGTGGTAGTCTAACAGAATTCAATCAATAATAATGTTAATAAAATGGAATAATGGTACACAAATCTTAAGGTAAAAATGTGTCCCAGTACTGAAGGCGTTAAAATAGTGAAGACTGTGGCCATTAATCGTCTGACATTCATAGACCCTTGCTGATGTCAATAAAATGGTCTAATGGTACACAAATCTCAAGGTAAAAATATGTCCCAGTACTGAAGGGGTTAAGAGGTTGTAGTGGGAGTTAGTGGTGTTCTAAAGAGTTGTTGTAAGTAGATTGATAGTTTAGCAAGCATTCTCCGCCTTGTTAATGGTGTTGAGTGTGTTACTGGTGTTTTGAATGGTGTTTTCATGGTTATAGTGATAGTTTAACCATTCAGCACCATCATTAACTATTTTTGAAGCCAAAGGGAGAAATTGTTACTGGTTTTGTTTACGTTAAATAATAATGATGACGATGATAATGATAATAGTAACAATAATGGTAATGATAGTAATATAATTCGTTACAGTAGTAGTAGTAGTAGTAGTAGTAGTAGATATAGTATAGCAGCAGTAGTAGTAATAGCAATAGCAGTAACAACAACAACAACAACAATAATAATTATATACCTGACACATTAACTACAGTGAGTCAATCCAAGTTTCTATCGTGAGTGAGTGAGTGAGTTCGCCGCAAGCCTTTGACACACGTGAGTCACACCTGCTTGCGTGAGTCAGGTGAGAGCGTGAGAGGAACGC
>NC_059258.1:3837570-3850070 GCF_017591435.1 Portunus trituberculatus
CCCTCCCTCCCCCCTCTCTCCTTGGGTTACAGGGACAGGGTAAGTGCGCGCGCGCGTCACACACACGCACAGGCCTGGTCTCATATGACGCTTGTAAAAATTAGGCTAGTAATGAGTGAAGGAAAGCAGGTGGGAATGAAGGAATGAAAGAAGGAATGAAGGAAGAAGGAAAGAAGGAAGAAAAAAGAACAGGGATGCGAAGGAAAGAAGGAATGAAGGAAAGAAATTAATACACGGATGGGACACGAAGAATGAAGGAAGGAGAGAATGTAAAGAATGAAGGAAGGAAAGAAGTAAAGAAGAAACAGAGGAAAGAAGTAATGAAGGAGGAAACAAAGGGAGGAATGAAGGAGTGTAAAGAATGAAGGAAGAAGGAAAGAAGGAAGGAAAAAAGTAGAGAGAATGAGAAGGAAAGAAGAAATGAAGGAAGAAATAGAGGGAGGAATGAAAGAAAGAAGGAAAAAACAGAAGGAATGGGAAGAAAAGGAATGAAGGAAGAAATAGAGGGAGGAATGAAGGAAAGAAGGAAGAAATAGAGGAAAGAAGGAAAGCGGAGGAATGAAGGGAGAAACAGGAAGGAAGGAAGGAAGGAATGCATAGGATGGGAGAGGAAGAATGAAGGAAGAAAGGAATATAAAGATGAAAAGAGGGAAAGAATGAAGGAAAAAAGAAAGAAAAGAAAAATAGTGCATGGAAAGGATAGAAAGAATGAAGGAAGTGAAGGAAGGTTTAGAATGAAAGAAAAAGGCAATGAATGAAGAAGAAATGAAGGAAGGAATATGTAGAATGAGAGGAGAGAAGAAATTAAGGAAGAGATGTATAGAACGGAAGAAGGAAGGAAGGAATTGGAATGCAAAGAATGAAGGGATGGATAGAATGAAAGAAAATGAAGGAAGGAAGGAAGAAATTATACACAGACTTCTTATTCTATGCACTGCTTTCTTTTTTCTTTCATTTCCTTCTTTCTCTACATTTTTTTTCAATTTTTCTTTCCGTGTATTCACATTTATGCCCTTCCTCTCAAGCCATCACTGAAAAAACACAAGAAAAACACACACATTGGAAAACTATTAAACACACACACACACACACACACACACACACACACACACACACACACACACACACACACACACACACGAGAAACCACAAAACGAACGCAAAAACACATCAATTAAACCTTAAAAGCCACACAATTCTTAACATTAACTCCTTACACACACACACACACACACACACACACACACACACACACACACACACACACACACACACACACACACACACACACACACTCACCTCGGAACCTCCCACAAGCTTTCCTCTGACTCTGAATGGCTCGAGAGAAGTGTAGAGTCTTTATGCAAACATTATCTTAGCTTTGAAGTGGCAGGGACAGTGAGACCAGCCTGCCCTCGCCTCTACCCCCCACACTGAAGGGAGAGCCAGGAGAGGTGATAAAATGTGTTGTTCTCACTCGCTGGTGTTTGGGAGAGCAGAGAGAGAGAGAGAGACAGAGAGAGTGAGTGAGAGATGACAATGATCATATTATAAGTGTGTCTTATCAGAAGTGGTGCTTTGTATTGTGTGTGTGTGTGTGTGTGTGTGTGTGTGTGTGTGTGTGTGTGTGTCTATCTGTCTGTCTGTCTGTCTGTGTCTGTCTGTCTGTGTCTGTCTGGTATTTATTTGAGAGAGAGAGAGAGAGAGAGAGAGAGAGAGAGAGAGAGAGAGAGAAACGAAAAATACAATAGACACAGGAAGAAAGAGAAAGATAGACAGACAAACAGACAGATAAAATAGATGATAAAAAGACGAATACAAATAGTACACACACACACACACACACACACACACACACACACACACACACACACACACACACACACACACACACACACACACAGATAACAAACAAAGGTAATGATGACATGTTATCGTGTGTAGTTACCGGGACACACACACACACACACACACACACACACACACACACACACACACACACACACACACACACACACACACACACACACCAGACACAGTAATAAAACACCAAAGTATCATCTCGTTTTTCTAGCAATACACCACCACCATCACCACCACCACTACCACTACCACCACCACCACCAAGTAAGAGGTCAAAGTTAGTGTATCTTCATGTTTGCTTTGAAATTACAGCTTTTTTTAATGTTTTTCTTTTTTTTCTGTTAGTGAAGAAAATTATGGTAACTTGATGAAAATTCGTGTTATTTCTAGTTAGTGTGTTTGTTGTTGTTGTTGTTGTTGTTGTTGTTGTTTTTGTTGTTCTTTTGACTACTACTATTACTCCTTTCTTCTTCTTCTTCTTCTCCTCCTTCTTCTAATTTTAATTCTTTCGCTATTTTTTATTATTCATCCAATTATCACTATTATTATCATCATTACCACCACCACCACCACCACCACCACCATTATCATCATTACAATTCACATCTAGTTACGGGTTCTCTCTCTCTCTCTCTCTCTCTCTCTCTCTCTCTCTCTCTCTCTCTCTCTCTCTCTCTCTCTCTCTCTGGGGACTATCAGTTAAATCTCATCTTTGTTCTACCTCAACCTTGGGACTGTTTGGCGCGTGCTGACACAATAACCCTTAAAACCACCCTTAGAACACCATCACTTAGGACCGTCTCTCCCTTGCACCTTCTCTTGCATTGCTCTCGGTACCTCAAAGGAATACGAGACTAAAAGCAGCAGTGACTAGAGCCGATAATTGGTGGTGTTTTGTAAGGTTATCGAGCAGTGGCTATGATAATGTTTAAATGGTTCTTATCAGCGTTGTTCTTTGTATTTGTGAAGGGAATTGTATAAAAAAAGAAAAAAAAGAATGATACAAAGAGAGGTTCGATAAGCGCCGAGTTGTGAAGTTTGCCGAAAACTGAGATTCCTTCACGAGACCGGTTCATATTGGTAGCTGAAGGGACGATGCTACAGTTATTGGCTGGTGTTGAGGGATGGTGTTGTAAAATGGTGTTGAATGTTTTTAGGCTAGTGATTTATGTTGTAAAATGGTGTTGAGAGATGATGTAGATGGTGTTGAGGGAAGATGATGATGTAAAATGGTGTTGAATGTTTTTTTAGGCTGGTGATGTATGTTGTAGAATGATGTTGAGAGAAGAATATGGTGTAGATGGTGTTGAGAGAAAAATTTTGTTGTAGATGGTGTTGAGAGAGGAAGATATAGAATGGTGTTGAGAGAATGTGTTATAGAATGGTGTTGAGCGAAGAATACGTTGTAGGATGGTGTTGAATGTTTTTTTGGCTTATTTTTATGTTGTAAGCTGGTGTTGAGAGAAAATATTGTAGAATGGTGTTAAGAATGTTGTAAGTTTGTGTTGCGAGAATGTTGTAGTAAGGAAGTCAACGAGTGGTCTTCAAACTCTGGATTCGCGCTCGTTATTTTCAAAGGCCACAATGAAATCCAACACTTCAAATAGGCACATTTATTATCAACTCAATTTATACATTTTTTTTTTTTTTTTTGCAACCATCTATATTTCGCGGTAAATAGGAATAATAGTATTTATTTTCTTCTTGAATTAGTTTATGGAGTGAGTAGAAATTAAATATTGAAAAAAAAAACTCGTGAGGTAAAAGAAAAAAAATCGTTATCCTACTCTCTCTCTCTCTCTCTCTCTCTCTCTAACCCTTGCCTCCCCACAAGCATTACCTGTCATGCTCCTTCAGTGATTCTTTCTGGCGCATATCGCTGTTATCTGCGGCGCGTGAAGTGGTCCTGGTAGCCCCGCCGCGCCGTGCCAGTAGCGGTGTGGTCCTGGCTGGCCTTATCGCGGGGCAAGATAGCGGTGTAGCGGGCATTGTGGCGGCCAGATGTCTCTTGTAAGCGCGTGCCACACTTGCTGATACGTGGACGATGGGGGGGAGGGAGGTAAGGGATTTGAGAGAGAGAGAGAGAGAGAGAGAGAGAGAGAGAGAGAGAGATTACAAAAGATTAACGTTTTTTTTTTTTTTCATTACAAGATTGTGTTTATGATGTTTGTGCTTTGTTTCTTTGTTACTATCTATTGTTATTATTATTATTATTATTATTATTATTATTATTGTTAGGATGTTTCCAGCTTTTTATTGATTCTTATGCATTTATCTAGTGTCATATCTTGCCTTATTTTATTTATTATTTACTTTTATTATTTTTTCCCCCAGTATAATGAAACCGCATCTTTTCTCTTCCTCAGGATCCGACAAATGCTCACTCATCTCTCATCAAAGAAGTAAGTAACCCTCTCTCCTTAATCAGTATGGAAATTCTCTTTTTTCTTTATCACTGGGACATTTCTTTATCTTCTTCCATCTTCTTGACCTAATAAAAATACCATTCATTCCCTTATCCTTTACTTATTCCTTTCTCTAATCACATTTTTTTCATCAGTATATATATTTTTCTCTAATTTATTCTTATTGTCTGTAATACTGGGACATTTCTTTATCTTTCATCTTCACCTTACCCTGGTCAAAATGCTAGTAATCCTCCCTCATCCTTTACTTATTCCTTGTTTTAATCAGACATTCACTCATTTTTAGTAATTAAATTTTTCTCCTTTCTCTCCTTTTTGTAATACTGGGACATTTCTTTATCCTTCATCTTCACCTTCTAGACCTGATTAAAACACAATACTACTTCACTCATCCATCCCTTACTCATCATCCCTTGCTTTAATCATTTGACCTGATAAAAACACAATACTTCACCCATCCATCCTTTACTCATCTCTTGTTTTGATCATTCAGTACATAAATTTTTCTCCTTTTCTGTTGGGACGTTTCTATATTTTTCATCTCACCTTCTTGGCCTGATAAAGATTCTAATAGTACTTTGCTCACCCATTTGTTTCATCATTCACTCATCCTTTCCTTTACATTTTTCTTAATTACCAGCATCCCTCACCTTAACTTTAGGATCAAACGGACATACTGGTTCACTCATCTCTGTTTAATCAGTGTGTGTGTTCACTTAAAATAGAAAAAAATAAATAAACTAAAACAGGGAATGGTACAGAAAGTGAAGGTGCTAGTATAAAGTACAAACACAAGATACACAGAACTGAACACTTAAATACGGCATCTTCAGTTTGACACAAAGTACTCCTAGTAATAGTGTTGGTTTGTACACCGTAACACCAACAAAACAATGTCAGGCTGCTACTTTAACTCTTAACATAAAAACTGTCAAGATTTTTGTATTTATCGTCCACTAAGACTTAAAACTTAGTACATGTGAATCTGGTGAAGTGTATTGGTGATGTTAAATTATTCTCCCTAACCTAAATGATCAGTTTCCCTAACAAATTAGACAAATTGAACCTTTCACTCTCTATTTTTTGTACATGAACAGGAAAAGTAAGGAGTGGGAGGAATATGAAATTAAGAATATTTACATTGATGGAGTTTGACAATGTTTGGAAATAGATCTAAAAAAGTATGTAGACAAAGAATGTGTGTGTGTGTGTGTGTGTGTGTGTGTGTGTGTGTGTGTGTAGAGAGAGATGGAGATAAGTAGAATATGTATGGAGATATATAGATAAAAGGATATGTAGTATGTATGTATGTAGATAGATGGACAGACAGAAGGATATGTATGTAGATAGATGAAAATACCCCCAGCTGATGGCTTCCTTAAGAGTAACTGAGCACACACACACACACACACACACACACACACAGATTGTAAGATTGGATAAGTGTAGATATGGAGACGGGGCCACACGAGCGTAAAGCCCAGGCCCTGTAAAACTACAACTCTCTCTCTCTCTCTCTCTCTCTCTCTCTCTCTCTCTCTCTCTCTCTCTCTCTCTCTCTCTCTCATATCCACCGCCCACAGTATGTTTACAAACCCACAGTCACTCACCACAGACCCTCCCTCCCCCCCACAGACACACAAAACAAAGCCATCAAAATTTACAAAAAAAATAACAAAACACATCATACACACAAACACAAACATTCAACTAACAATACTAGTAATGTCTCATTAGGGGCACTAATATACCATTAAGGGAGTCACCAGCTGGCATCATAGAGTTAGCATTCCAGACTAAAAGAAGTGATAAGTCAGCCGGGACATTCATATATATAAAATTTATATATACACAATAGAGTAAAAACCTAAAGAACATTTATTTGTATTTTAAAATGAAGTGTTAACCTAATATAGGCTATTTTATATGATTTACCTTCACTTGTTACTCTCTCACTACAAAGTATGAATCACACTCACTCGTCACAGCCTCTCTTTCACCATAGACTCAAAACACAATCACCCATCACAGCCTCTCTTTCACCATAGACTCAAAAAACACACTCACTCATCACAGCCTCTCTTTCACCATTGACTCAAAACACTATACTTACCACACACACACACTGTTCATCCATCACTGGGAGTCACACAACGGTACACAGGAGACTTAACTGCTGCCTAACACAAACATACAACTAATCCCTTCACAATCTGCCACTATTATAAAAACACTACTGGTCTCTGCTTCTCTTCTCCTCTTGGTCATCTTACTGCTGGCACTCCTCCTCCTCCTCCTTCATTCTTGTGCTTCCTCCTCACTGAAAAGGAATACAAATTTTAGTTCACATCACTGTTTATCATTTCTCCTTAACTCTTCTATAGATTTTCCACTTTATTTCTTCCTCAATCTCAGTCTTGTAGGTGTAGTGTGTCTACTCTAAAGTGGCTCCTGGGTCTTGGTTTGAATGGTGCCCCAGGGAAAGTGTGGTTGTCAGACCTTGAGGCAAACCATGAGCTATCCTTGCCATCAAATTAATTATGTTATCAATAATGTTATTAATAAGGTACAATGTTTTAAGTCCCATCAAATCAATGATGTTATCAATAAGCTACAATGTTTCAAATCCAGGAGCCATTTTACAGAAGACAGACTATAGCTAGGAGTGTATCAGGTGTGACACTTTGCCATTAACCCCTTCAGTACTGGAACACATTTCTTACCTTGAGAATTGAGTAAAACAACACCATTCTATTTATATCAAGAAGGGTCTATGGAGGAAATTAATGGCCACAGTCTTCACTATTTTAATCCTCCCCACCCCCCATGAGTTTCTGAAGCTGTATGAAATCACCAAATGGTAAGCATAGTGAATATAGAAAAAGTGTCATGGTACTGAAGGGGTTAAACTGTCAGTGGGTCAGAATATTAGCTTTTACCATTCCTCCTTCACTCTACAGATTTTCCCATGTGTTCAGCTTTCTTCCCTCACTCTGTCAATATAAGTCTTCTAGGTAGCTAAGAAAATATCAGGGGTCACATTTTCCTACTAAACTGTCAGTGAATCAGAATTTTAGCCTTTACCATTCCCCCTTCACTCTACAGATTTCCCACTTGTGTTACACTTTCTTCCCTCCCTCTAAAAGTCAGTTTAAGTTTTTTAGCTATCTAAGAATATATATGTTTAAGTTTCCTAGCTATCTATCAGGTGTCCCATTTTGCTATTAAATTGTCAATGTGTCAAGTATTTCTCCTCAATCTTAACTCTTCCCTCCTCTGATCTAGACAAGCACCAGCACCACCTGGCTCACCTGGGGGCCAAATGGACCAACTGTCTCTGGCACCTTCTGCAGCGGGTACCACTCCATGTCCAGCGTCAACACCTTGCTGATCAGGCACTCCCCAGGCTGGGAAAACACATGGGGAGGAATTAATTAAACATTGCAGAAACTCACACACACACTCACTCTCTCATTAAACTCCCACTCACGCAAGCTCACTCACACTCTACTCTACACTCACATCAGGGCAGATCCCGACGAGAGCATCAGCGTTCTGGTAAAACTCTTCCTTGAGTGAGATAACAATGGTCTGCAGTTGCTCCTTCTTCTCCCGGATGTAGGACGCCACCTTGCCAATGTTGGTGTTGTCCAGCGCTGCATCGATCTCATCCAGCACAAAGAATGGAGCCGGCTGGTAACTGTGCCAAGGAAAAGGGCTATTACTCCTCTTCCTTCATAAATATACTACTACTTACTACTCTCATTCTTGGCTGGTAACTGTGCCAAGAAAAAGGACTCTTACTACTCTATCAAGGAGATAAATATTACTTGGCTGGTAACTGTGGTAATGAGAGTCTTACTTCTCTTCCTCTTTCTTGGTAAATACTACTACTACTCTTACTTTTACTCCTCTTTGATAAATATTGCTACTATTACTCCTCTTCCTCTTTCTTGATAAATACTACTACTACTATTATATGTGATGGATTCCCTCTTATTCTTATTATTTACTGACAAACACCACCACACTATCTCTATCTCTCTCTCTCTCTCACCCATGCACCCACCCATCACAGCCCACAGCACCACCACCACTCTCTCTTTCTCTCACAGCCCACAACCCTCCAACACAAATACACAAATACACACACACACACACACACACACACTTAAAAATCAGTCAGTTGAATAATACCATCACCTCTCTCCCCCTCTCTCCCACCTGTGGATGCCAAAGAGCAGGGCCAGGGCAGCGATGGTCTTCTCCCCGCCAGACAGGTTGGACATGGGCTGGAACCGTTTGCCGGGCGCTACACAGTTGTAGTTGATGCCGTCCAGGTAAGGCTCCTCAGGGTTCTCTGGCCCCAGGAACGCTTGTGCTGACGGGTTCTTGGCCAAAGCCTAGAGTAGAGGGTGGGGTTAGTGAGATGGTGGGTTGGTGTGTGTGTGTGTGTGTTTACCTAGTTGTAGTTTTACAGGGCCTGGGCTTTATGCTCGTGTGGCCCCGTGTCTCCATATCTACACTTACCATATTTTTCTTTAAAACTATGCACACTCATTGCTGACACCACTTCCTCACTCACTATTCCAAGTCTCAACACATCTTTGCGGGAAACTATATTTTTTTTACATCTCAGACATCTGCCCTGGTGTGTGTTTTAGTGTTTATTTCATGGCTTAGTGTTTTATTTTAAGGCTGTATTGCTATATCATTTGTGGTCTAATACAGTATTTATGAAAAACAGTATTTGCAATATCTATGTGGTATCAAACTATAATTCTGTAATATTTGTGTGTTTTAAGACTTTCTGCAATAGTTAGTCTGTGTCAAAACTATTTATGAAGGCTTTGTTTTTCTGAGATAGATAATCCAAAACACCACTCTCTCTCTCTCTCTCTCTCTCTCTCTCTCTCTCTCTCACCTTATAGATGCCGTCAATCTCGTTGGACACGTGCTCAAAGAAAGCCATGAACTTGTCGTAGCGTTCCTTCTTGGCTCGCTCAAACGCCTGCTTGGCTTTCTTGGCTCTTTTCCGGGCGTTGTCAAATTCTGAGTTGGTCTCCTGCAGCTTCTCCCGCGCCAGGTCCAGCTTCTGCATCGCCTTCATGTTAGGCGCCTGGCGGGGGAGAAAGGGAGTGAGTGGGGAGGAAATGAAGGAAGAGTGAGTGATAAATGGAAGGGGAGTAGAAAAACGAGAAAGAAAGGAGTGAAAATAATTAAGGGGAGTGAAGGTAAAGAAATGAAAGAAGGGGAGGGAGTGATAAAGAAATGAGGGAAGGGTGTGAAAAATAACGAAGGTGAGTGAAAAATAGAGGAATGAGGGAAGGGTATAGTGGAAGATAAAAGATGAGTAAAAATAAAAGAGGGAAAAGAAATAGAAAAAAGAAATGGAGAGTGAAAAATAAAGATCAAAGAACAGGAAAGTGAAAAAAAAAAAAAAAAACGGACAAGATAAAGTAATATAGCAGATAACAAACCAGCCTTTTTGTAGCATTTTAACACAACAAACAAACAAACAAAAAAAAATTACACTCCTCCTACACAAACCAAACAGAAACAAGTACACACAAAACACCTAAAATAGCATAATGAATAAATAAGTAAATAGATAAATACTAATAACGGCAAATAAATAAATACCAATAACAGCACAAAAATAAAATAAAAAAACCCACAAAGACAGCAAAATGTTCACCTGGATGCGCTGGATGGTGTTCATGAGGTCGTTGATGTGTTTCTGCATGCGTTTCTCCGCCTTGTGCACATCATCGGCATCGTCCAGCTCCTTGTGGGTCTCGGACAGCAGCGAGTAGTCCATCACTATGCGGGACTCCTTCTCGTACATCATCTGTGCCGGGACGGGGAGGTGTGTGAGATGAGAGGGATGAAGGGAAGGGAGAAGAGGAGAAAAGAGAGGGGCCAAGAGAAGTGAGGAGAGGAGAGAAAAGGGGGAGTAGAAGAAAAGGGAAAAAAATAAATAAAACAGAAGAGGATATGAAAGAAAAAAAAAGAGGGCCAGAGAGAAGGGAGGGGAGGGGCAGAGAGAAGTGAGGCAGGGTATGGTGAGATGAGGCATGGACAAAAGGGGAGGGGAGTGAGGTGAGGGGTGGAGGATAGGGGAGAAGAGGAAAGGAAATGAGATGAGAGAAGACAAAGATAAGGTAAGACTTAATTTTTAGAAAAAAAAATTAAGAGAAAAGAGGGAAAAAGTTACGAAAAGAAATAAAATCAAGAAAAGAATGAATTAGGAGAGGAGAAGAAAAGGAAAAAGAAAGCACCACTAACACCCACCACACAAAAACAAGACCAATGAAAAATACCAAACTCCCCATTCATTACCTTTACCTCCCTACCCTTTACTCCCCCTCCCCCTCCCCACCTGTACCTTCCCACACTATCCTCCCTCCCACTCATAACCAGTCAAACCTCCACAAACAACTCCCCATACTGTACCCCTCCCCTCTCCCCCACCCTTAACATTTACCTCCCCACCCCCTCACCTTTACTTCCCCACACTACTACTCCTCCCCACTCTCTCCTCCCACTCATACCGATACTTCCCCACCCTTCCCTCCTCCCCTCTCCCCACCCTTCCCTCCTCCCCTCTCCCCACCCTTCCCTCCTCCCCTTACCTGTGTGTTCATCCCGAAGAGTACTCTAAGGTGGATTCCCCCGCCTCCCTGCCCTCGTTTTCTATGTCCTCCATGTTGCCGCGAGTCATGGGCAGCAGAATGTCGTCCATCTTGCACTGCTTCAGGATGGAGTGTCTGTGGGAGAGGGAGATGGGGTGTTCAGGAGGGAGGGAGAATGTGGGAGGAAGTTAGATGGAGTGAGTGAGAGGGTAAATTAGAAAGGAGAGGGAGAGGGGGTGATGGTGGGAGGGAGGGAGGAGAGGAGAGGAGAGAAAAGAAGAGACGAGACAAGAGGAGAGACAAACAAAGAAAAAAATTAAGTATAAAAAAAAGAAAATAAATAATAGAATAAAAAGAAGGTAAACTAGACATTATCACAAACAAAAGAAAAGAAAAAGCAATAAAAAAAAAGCCAAACACAACACAAACATTACCTCTCTCCTCTCTTCTGCTCCATCTTGTGTTCCGTTGAGTTGATCTGCTTCTGAACACTCTGGATGTCCTTGGCGATGGTGCCCACCTCTCGCCGCGCCTTCCCGATCTCCTCGTCCATCTCATCCAGCTCGGACTTCTTGGCCAGCTTCTCCGATCGCTTCTTGTCCAGCTCCCTCATTGACTTGTCTATCTCTGCCATCTGTACAAAAGGCAAGGCTGGTGTGCTGCTTGCTTGCTTGCGCTCTCTCTCTCTCTCTCTCTCTCTCTCTCTCTCTCTCTCTGAGCTCTCTCAGTCACACATTCTTTCATTCCTTCCTTTCTACCTCTTTTTTTTCTCCTCTCTGCCACATATTCTTGCATTCTTTCATATCTCTCCATCTCTTCCATCACTTTTAAACTTTCCTCCTCTGCTATACCTCCCTCTCTTCTCTCCATTGCACTCTCCTCTCTGTTAACCTTTCCTGTATATCTCCCCATCTGTCCTGTTCATCCATTCCTTGCATCTCTCCCTCTCCTCTTCCTGGTGGTGGTGGTGACTGACCTGCTTCTGCTCAGCCTGCTTGGCCTGCTCCAGGGCATCCTCGTCATCCTGCACGGCCCGCTCCCAGCGCGCCACATTGCTCTGTGTGTCCCTGGACCGCTCAAACTCCAGCTGGTTGAGGATTCTGTTCTTTTGCTTCTCAAACTCGAAGCGTCTGTTGGCACGGTCGGTCTGCGCCTGCAGCTCCCGCTCCTCATACTGCCGGATGTTGGTCACACCGATGCTCTTGCAGAAGTCTGCGAAGACTACGTCCTCCACGGTGTTCATCTTCTCCTTGACGTCGCTCATCAGCGCCTCCCGCTCCGACATGGTCTTCTCTATGTCGTGCAGCTGTGGCTCGAAGGTGTCCAGCTCCCCCTTCAGCCGGTCAATCTCCACCTGCAGCTGTGCGATCTGCTTCTCCGTGGTCTCCTTGTCGGTGCGGGAGTACTTGAGGCGGGTCTCGATGCCCCTCACCTGCGACTCCACAGTATTCAGCTCAGACTCCTTCCTGGACTTCTTCATGGCCTCCCGCAGCTCCTCCGTCAGCTTCTCCTTGGAGGCCTTCAGGTTGGACAGGTGCTTCTCATCCCACCGCTTGGCCTTGCGTGCCAGGTCCAA
>NC_059258.1:3855070-3870070 GCF_017591435.1 Portunus trituberculatus
CACAAACACCACCACTACACCCCATACACCACCGCACCTCTCCATTGATCTTGTGGTCTGAGGAGGAGCCCTGGACCATGCGAGTGAACCGTTTCTCCCGGCCGTCCTCCATCTCAAAGACAGCGGTGACGTGGGCGGAGCGGGAGATGGGCTGGCCGATGGAGGCGCCGTGGATCAGGTCACTCAGTCGCTTCACTCGTAAACTGGACGTCTTCTCTCCCATCACGAACGATATGGCGTCCATGAAATTTGACTTGCCTGTGAGGGGAGAAGGATGTTGTTGTTGTTGTTGTTGTTGTTGTTGTTGTTGTTGTTGGTGGTGAAATACTGTTTGTGGTGGTGGTGATTTTGATGGTGTACTGTGGTGAATAATTGTGGTGGTGAAATATTTAAGGGTGTGATTGTGATGGTGAAATATTGTTAGTGATGGTGATTGTGGTGGTGTATTGCGGTGGTGATGGTTGTTAGTGGTGGTGAAATATTGTGGGTGTGAAATTGTTAGTAGTGGTGGTTGTGGTGGTGGTGGGGATGAAGAGTTGTGATGGTGATTGTAGTGGTGAAATATCATTAGTGATGGTGGTTGTGGTGGTGGTGGTGAATAATTGTGGTTGTGAAGGGTCATTAATATTGTGGGTGTGAAATTGTTAGTGGTGGTGAACCTAACTCTCGATTTACACAATAGATGCGTTAAAAGAAGCATTGTGTATTTCAAAATTCACATAAAACAAACTTGTAATTCTCATAAGAAACAATAGATAACACGAAGGATGCGGGATGCGGTCAAAATTGTGTATGAGCAAACCAATCGCACAAATTTAATTATATTTTTTTGGTCGCATATTAACAAAAATGCGTAAATTAAACACACGTAAATCAAGAGTTACCTGCATTGTGGTGAATAATGGTGAGTATGAAAACTTATGGACTTGAAATATTGTTTTTGATGATGATTGTGGTGAAATATTGTGATGGTGGTGGTGATTGTGGTGCATAATTGTGGTGATGAGGAGTTATGGTGGTGAAATATTGATGTTGGTGATGATTGAGGTGAATAATTATGAAGGTGAAAAAAATATGGTTAGCAGTGGTGTTTGTGGTGATTTGCAATGATGGTGAAATATTGTTGTTGGTGTTGAAATAGTAGTAGTGGGTGAAAACTGTGATGGTTGAAACTATTTATGGTGAAAATGATGGTGATAATGGCTGGACATCATCTCCCCACCATGAAAGAGATGACATCCATGAAATCTGACTTGCCTGCTTAGGGGAACAGTAGCATGGCGAATTGTGGAAATAATTGCGGTAGGTGATGGGATGTCTATACTATGGTAGCGCCGGAAAATTGACACATTAGGTTAGGTGAGAAAGACACAATAGATAAAGTTGTGTCAGGTCATTCACGCACAACACCTACACACAACACCACAAACACTACCAGACGCAGCGGAATTATTGTAGTTTGAACCAATACACCAAACGTCACTATACACATTCTCATGAACTAGATCACACTTCAACGAGCATTTCTAACCCCATTTTACCCTATCGGAAATTAATAACAACTTCAGGACAGAATTTAGGTTAGGTTAGGTTTTCCCACCCTAAAATCCCGCTTTCCCAGGAGGTCCCCGAGCTTGTTAGACATAGGGAAAAAGACACATAAGATAGGGATTATTGGTTGACTGCAAATTTACCGTTTTAAATCCATGAGCCATTTTAGAGTAGATAGGCTGTAGTGAAGGTAAAGTAAGGTTAGATCACTCACATCTACTCCAAAAGCTACACCCACAACACCACCAGAAGCGGCCTTTGTACTGTGCCTGATACATTAGGTTAGGAAAAGAACTGACACATTATGTAAGGGGGAAACCTGACATCATACTACAAAAGGTAAAGCAAGGTCACACACATCTACTCCAAAACCTACACCCACAACACCACCAGACGCAGCCAACACACTATACCTGACACATTACATTAGGTTAGGTTAGGTTGAGAACACTGACACATTAGGTCGTTAGCTGGGAAAAAAATATCATATCCACCACAATAGGTAAAGTAAGGTCAGGTCACTCAAATCTACTCCACAACTTACACACATCGCCATCAAACACAACCTAACTACCTACCTGACATTAGGTTAAGTGAGGGGAACTGACACATTAAGCCGTTAGGTGAAAAAAATACTTATACTGCACCACAATAGGTAAAGTAAGGTCAGGTCACTCAAATCTGCTATAAATACAACACCCACCACCACCATCACCACCAAAATACATTAGGTTAGGTGAGGAAAAGTAACACACAAGTCGTTAAGTAGAGAGAGAGAGAGAGAGAGAGAGAGAGAGAGAGAGAAAAAACTTAAAAAGGATGAAGTAAGGTCAGTTCACTCAAATCAACAATAAACACAACACCCACCACCACCACCAAAATACATCCGGTTAGATTAGGTGAGGATAAGAACACCGATACGTTAAGTCGTTACGTGATAAAAAAAAAAAAAAAAAACATATTACACTAGAAAAGGCTGAAGTAAGGTCAGGTTAGGTGAGGAACACTACATTAGGTCGTTAAGTGGAAAATAAAACCTTATACCGCACTACGATAGGTAAAATAAGATCAGGTAACTCAAATCAGCAATAAATACAACAGCCAGCAGCAGCAGCAGCAGCATTAGTGAGGGCGGTGTACCTGAGCCGTTGGGGCCGATGACAGCCGTGAATGGCTTGAGGGGGCCCACATGATACATGCCCCGGTAAGACTTGAAGTTCTCCACCTCAATGTACTTCAAAATGGCCTTCATCTTGACCCTGTGGGGGGCGCGGGCAGGCTGTGCAGGTCAAGGGTAGGTCACAACGCCACCATCACCACAGCAGGATACTCCGCCGCCTCTCTCTGTGGTAAAATGGCGCCAATTTGGTAAACATAAACAAGGATGGCCGCCGCCTGCTCGATGGCTCCACAACACTCTAATAGTAAACAAATGCCATTAAACTCTCACCACTGCCTGCAAACTCACTCAAATGAACTATATCATCAAACTAAAGTGTAAAATTAAGGTATGAATATCGTACATAGTCTATTTCAGGTGTACGTAATATAATAAATGGTGGAGCTCATGTGGCGCCACATTCAAACTGTACACAAACGTCATGGTAAATGTTAACTACAAACAAAAGATATTGCATCCTTCTCGGTACCCAACAACTAACTAAATAAACTACAATATCAAATCAAAACATAATATGGAGATCTGAGAGCCTTACACGTTATATTTCCAGCATAGATAAGAACAATTACAGAACCAGGACAGACTTAACTAGGAAAAATAATTGAAACGGTACATAAATACTATTACATCCTTAATAGAATAAAAAAAAAACAATTTAAACAAAAAAATATTAAAGTAAAAGATAAAATGAGAACTTAAACACTGAACATATCTTATTTAAATCACAATAACAAAAAAAAAAAAAAAATCATTTTTCGGCCTTCCTCAACACTGAAATGACGCCGAATTCAACATAAACAAAGAGGAATAATAATGAAATAATAATGAACACATAGAGACCCATATTCTAAAACACTACCATGGCACACGTTTCCTACTTACAAAAGGCTCTAGTTGAAGTTATGCAGTTTTTTTTTTTTTATGATTCTGGTGAGTTTAACAAGATTCACATTATTAACAGGAGAAATAATCGCTAATAATCTCTGTGGTGAAGTGACACGTGATTTTATGGATATTTCTACAGATCTGGTGACACATTAACCTCTTCAGTATTGGGATACATTTTAACCATGAATTTTGGGTGTCATTAGACCATTTTACCTACATCTGGAAGGGTCTATGGAGGTCAGAAGATCAATGACCACTAATCTTCAGTATTTCAACCCTTATATAAGTTTCTGAAGGAGTATAAACCCACAAAATATACTACGTTGAATAAATATGAAAACGCGCCATGGTACAGAAGGGGGTTAACAAGATTTATACACTAATAATAGGAGGAACACTTGTGTGAGGGCCCTGCTAATCACCCCCGTGGCCTTGGAAAACAGTCTTGGTGAGAGAATAAAGTGTCTGAATGTATAAAGAGAGACCGAAGTAACACAGAGGTTTATTAAAGGCAAAAACTCTCATTTCCCTTCTTATCATGGCACAATGCTGGGGAATGTCTATTTAAACCAAGGACTGATACAAACATGGCTTATTTCCATCTTGTTTATTGCTATAGCAGTGTGTATGGTCTTATTATGATTTATGTACAGGTTAGGTTAGGTTAGTCTGTTTCTCCGTGTCTTCTATCAGCGTGTTGTGTTAATGTGGTTAGTGTGGTTTTCAAGATTCCACTACGTTTGACAGACTATAATGGAGGCTTTTGGGGTTAGTTTGACAAGTATTGGAAATTATTATTACTATTATTTATTTTTTTTCTTTCAAGTGTGTTACGTTGGTTATATCGATGACTTGATACGCTCCAGTGGAATTACATTATTATTCTTATTTCATTTACCTATTCATTTATTTAATTTTCTTTATCTATTTCCTTGTCTTTTTTATTATTTTTTTTTATTTTATTTATTTATTTATATTTTTCGCAATAAAACCTGAATAATTTTAGGCAGGTGTGAAGACAAAAAAAAAAAAAAATAAATAAATAAATAAATGAAGAAAAATAAAATTTTATATAACCAAGTAAAAAAAAAAAAAAAATGCTACGGTAAAATAATTTTAGGCACGTAGGAGGATAAGAAAAAAATAATGACACACCAAACTGAAAATAAACCAACAAAGACATATGAATAAAACTTAGTAAAAATTTTTTTTTTTTAATTCTATACTGCAACGTTATAATCCCCTTAAGAAAACCTGAATCTTCTTATTTAGGCACGTGGGAGACAAAAAAAAAAAAAAAAAAAAAAAAAAAAAATCACCAAAAACATATATGAATAAAACCAAGTAAAAACAAAAGACATTGCAACGTTATAATTCAACGAGAAAACCAGAATAATTTTAGGCAGGTGGGGGGAGACAAGCGAAAAAAAAAAACACTAAATAAAAACTAAATCACCAAAAGTATATATGAACAAAACAAAGTAAAAACAACAACAAAAAATTAAAAAAAAACAATGCGACGTTATAATTCCCTTGAGAAAACCAGAATAAGTTTAGGCAGGTGGTTTATGGGATTCCCGCCAGATGGTGTTGGTGGCAGGCGAGGCGGTAGAGGCTGTGATGAGCGCGCAGAGAGAAGCCAGCCTCGAGAAGGGTGGTCCAGCCCTCTCCTCGCCCTCCTACCATGTCCCTAGTGTTGTGAGACCCACCACACCACCCACACCACCTACACCATGGCACACTCCACCATGAACGGCCACAACACCGCCGCCACCACCAAAAGGGTCTACAAAGTGGTGTTGACTGGAGGTAAGCGATGATTGCCACGGGAAACAAGGTGTGTGTGTGTGTGTGTGTGTAGTCTGTCTGGCTCTCTCCCCGTTAGTGTGCGTGCGTGTGTGCGTGTTTGTGTGTGATATGATGGAGAGCGAGGGAAATACCAGTGTGTGTCTGTCTGATTATCTGTCTGTCTGTCTGCCCATCTGTGTGTGTGTGTGTGTGTGTTTTCCGTAGCGAAGACTTTCTCTCTCTCTCTCTCTCTCTCTCTCTCTCTCTCTCTCTCTCTCTCTCTCTCGTCTAAAGCGAGGTTGAGTAGATGTTTCCAGCCTGTCTATATGTCTGTCTGTTTCCCCCTCTAAAATGTTACGTTTTCTGTGTGTTTCCCTGTCTGTCTGTCTGTTTATCTGTCTCTCATTGCTGCCTCTTTATCTGTCTGCCTGTCTATCTATCTATCTGTCTGTCTGTCTCATTCTTGTAACTAAGATAATGTTTGTGTGTTTTTTTTTTTTATCCTGTCTATCTGTTTTCCCTCTAAATATTACGTTTGTTTGTCTGTTTCCTTGTCTGTGTCTGTCTGTCTGTATGTATGTCTGTGTGTCCGAGCATTGTGAAAAGACCTTATTTTTCTGCTCTTGCTACGTTTCTTGAACTATTTTTGTGTCAGGAAAGGGAAGTAACCCAATAAGTGTGTGTGTGTGTGTGTGTGTGTGTGTGTGTGTGTGTGTGTGTGTGTGTGTGTGTGTGTGTGTGTGTGTGCGTGTGTGTGTGTTTCGCTGAGGGAGGAAGGAGAACACGTTTTTAATGTCGTAGATTTGTCTGAGAGAGAGAGAGAGAGAGAGAGAGAGAGAGAGAGAGAGAGACGTAGTATGTGAAAGTAGTAATTCTCTATATAAGTAAATTTCATTGTTTATTTAATTGTATTTATTTTATTTATTGATTGATTGATTGATTGATTGGTTTATTTATTTATTTATATATAGTAAGGTGACTAATGCGTGTTAATAAACGTTTTCGCGTCTCCTAACGGGCTCTAGTGGAAGTTATTTGTCGTTTTCAAGGGCGTTTTTTTAATGGTTCTCTAGTTTGACAGGTTCTAGTGGAGGTTATCGGGATTTTCCAGTGATTTAATGGTTCTAGTGATAGTTTAACTTGTTCTAGTGGAAGTTAGTAGGATTTTCCAGTGTTTTAGTGGTTCTAGTGATGGTTTGACAGGTTCTAGTTGAAGTTATTGTGGTTTTCAAGTGTTTCTATGGTTCTAGAAATGGTTTAACGGGTTCTAGTGGAAGTTATTGGGATTTTCCAGTCTTTTAATGGTCCTAGTGATGGTTTGACAGGTTTTAGTGGGAGTTATCGTGGTTTTCAAGAGTTTTAATTGCTCTAGTGATGGTTTGACAGGTTCTAGTGGAAGTTATCGTGGTTTTCAAGAGTTTTAATGGTTCTAGTGATGGTTTGACAGGTTCTAGTGGAAATTAATGTGATTTTCAAGTGTTTCCATGGTTCTAGCGATAAATCAACGGAATCTAATGAAAATTTATAGTTTTTAAGCGTTTTCTTGATAGTTTAAGAAGAATTCAACAGTATAAACGAAACAAACAAAATAAAAGACACGAGGTACAAACTAATGGATCAGTATGCAGTCTGAAAACACACCCTGAATAAATTAATCCTTGAAACACACTCAGTCTTCTAAAACGCACTGCTCTCTCGCTACGACTGTTTACAAAGGCCACAGAGATCATTAGCCTAGCCTTTCAAGAGTGTTTATCCTGTTAATAATGTAGAAATCGTGTTAATCTCTCACTAGAACCATAGAAACACTTTAGAACTTCACCACAATTGTTTTTAAAGGGCCACAGCGATGATTAATGAATAAATTGTGTAAATCTGTCACTATAACCATAAAAAAACTCTTTAAAAACAAACAAACTTCACCACGACTGTTTTCGAAGGCCACAAAATGATTAGCCAGGTTTTCAAGAGTGTTTTTCTATTAATAATGTAGAAATGTTGGTAATCTGCCACTAGAACCATAAAAACACCCTTGATACACAGAAACGTCATCACCACTGTTTGTTAAAGCCACAGAGATGAAAAGTAGGGTTTTCAAGAGTGTTTTCCTATTAATAATGTAGAAATGTTGGTAATCTGCCACTAGAACCATATAAACACTTAAAAATGCGCTTAACTTGACCACGACAAATTTTTTCAGGCCATAGATGATAAGCCAGGTTACCAAGAGTGTTTCTCCTGTTGATAATGTGGAAATCTTGTTAATCTCTCACTAGAACCATTAAAACACACACAACTTAAATTTTTCTTGGCAACAAAGGATTAGCTAGGTTTTAAAAAGTGTGTCTCCTGTTAATAATGTGGAAATCGTTAATCTGTCACTAGAAGTTAATAACATAGAAATCTTGTTAACCTCTCACTAGAACCTTAAAAACACTAAAACACGCGTAATTTCACTATAACAAAGGATTATCCGGTTTCTTAAGTGTTTCTGCTGTTAATTATATAGAAATCGTGTTAACCTGTCACTAGAAACTTAAAAAACCACTTAAAAAACAATAACCGCAAAAACACGCATAACTTCACTACAATATAAGATCACCGGGTTTTTTTTAGACTGTTTCTGCTGTTAAAAATGTAGAAATTGTGTTAATCTTTCACTAGAACCTTAAAAATACTAAAAACTCACAAAACTTCACTAACACAAAGGATTACCCGCGTTCTTATGAGTATTTCTGCTGTTAAAAATGTAGAAATCTTGTTAATGTCACTAGAACCTTAAAAACACTCTTAACCCAACCAAGTCCAATGTAATCCCAAACTAAACTAAAGATGACGTAATCTAATTTAAACTGACCTAACCCAACGAGATATGACGATGAGAGAGAGAGAGAGAGAGAGAGAGAGTGACGCAACCACCTCTCTCTTCAGAATGTCCTTGTTCAACTCAATAATTCATGCTATGCCGAGGAAAGAAAGGATGAAAGGATGAAGAAAGTGAATGGAGGAGGAGGAGGAGGAGGAATGAGTACTGGTGAATAAAAATGGAGTGTAGAGTGAAGGAATGGGGAGAAAGATGAATAAAAATGAAAAGAAAATTTGAGCGAAGAGAAGGAATAGGAAGAAAGATGAAATAATGAGAAGAATGAAGGTAGAGTGAAAGGAAATGAACGGTAGAATGAAAGATTGAATAGAAGAGTGAATAATAATGAAAGGAATGAAAGAAGAGGGAAAAGAAAGGAAAAAAAAGGGGAAAGGAGAATGTATAATACCGAGTAAGAATGAGAATAGAATGAAGTGAATGAAAGAATGAATAACAATGAATAGAAACGAAAAAAAAAAAAAGTGGAAAGTGAAAGATTGTGAAGGAAGATGAATAATTAATAAAAATAACCCTAAAGCGAATGAATGATAGTGAATGAAACATATTGAAATGAACGGATGAAAAAAGAAAATGCTGAATAATAATGAATAAACGAGTAAAAGTTAGAGATTGTGAAGAAGGATGAACAATAATGAATAAAATAAGATTAAAAGCGAATGAATAGAAAGTGAAACATATTGAAATGAACGGATGATGAATAGAAAATTAATAGTGATTTAGAGAATGCAAAAATGAATACAAGAATGAATGAATGAAAAGAAGAATGAATGAATGAAGAGAAGAAGGAATGAACAGAAGAATAGAAGAAGGAATAAGTTAACAGAAGAATGAATGAATGAATAGAAGAAGGAATGAATGAATAAGTTAACAGAAGAATGAATGAATGAATAAATTAATAGAAGAATGAATAAATAGAATAATAATGAATGAATGAATAGAGAAGATGAGTAATAATGAAAAATACTTACATCAGTGAAAAACAAACAAGCACAATGAAAAATAATGAATAGAATTAATTGTATGAATTAATCAAGTTTGTTTTTTTTCTTCATTTTAATATTTATTTTTCGTTTATTTGTTTATTTATTATTTTTGCTTATTTTTTATTATTTATTGATTTTTACTCTTGTTTATTTTGATGCGCAGAGAGAGAGAGAGAGAGAGGAGAGAGAGAGAGAGAGAGAGAGAGAGAGAGAGAGAGAGAGAGAGAGAGAGAGAGAGAGAAACACGTACGCCATCCAACCCGAGAGATGTGTAAGAATAGACGAGAGAGAGAGAGAGAGAGAGAGAGAGAGAGAGAGAGAGAGAGAGAGAGAGAGTCATGAGGAAGCATACTGTTTATCTCCACGTGAGGATTAACGTGATTGGCTGACACGTGGTTACAGAACAGTCGCTGATTGGTCGAGAAGGAAGGTGTGTGTGTGTGTGTGTGTGTGTGTGTGTGTGTGTGTGTGTGTGTGTGTGTGTGTGTGTGTGTGTGAAATACTGGCTATCTTCAGCCCGAGAGAGAGAGAGAGAGAGAGAGAGAGAGAGAGAGAGAGAGAGATACAAATTATAAACATTGTGAAATAGTTCTCAGAGGCAACACTTATTAGGACTCTCTCTCTCTCTCTCTCTCTCTCTCTCTCTCTCTCTCTCTCTCTCTCTGTGTGTGTGCCAAGAAACTCAGTCATGTGCCAAAGTCATGTGTACAAGAGAGAGAGAGAGAGAGAGAGAGAGAGAGAGAGAGAGAGAGAGAGAGAGAGTATTTTCGCCGCCACTTGCTTAAGCTTCCTTCAAACAAGAGCACACACACACACACACACACACACACACACACACACACACACACACACACACACACACACACACACACACACACACACACACACACACACACACACACGAGGAAGCGGGTAAAAGTATTGTAGAAAGAATTAAAAACATCTACTACTACTACTGCGCTACTACTACTACTACTACTACTACTACTACTACTACTACTACTACTACCACCACCACCAAAACAAAAATAATTAATAAAGAAAACTAATTGAATATAATAAGAAAGAAACGTAAAAAAAAAATATATAAAAAAATTAAGAAAATATAAAAAGGAAAAAAGGAAAGAAAACGAAATTAATCTCCCCAAAAAAGGAAAAAGAAAATAAATAAATAAAATAAATAAAAAAAGAGGAAAGACAAATTTTTAAAGATGCATCACCCAATATTTCTTATCGCTAATTAAATGAAACAAATTAAATAAAAACAAAAAGAAATATATTACACAAAAAAAAAAAAACGGAACGTAAATTTTAAAAGGTGTACTGACTCAACCTTTCCTATCACCAGTAACACGAAAACAAAGACGGAACGTAAATTTTATCCAGTAACACGAAAACAAAGACGGAACGTAAATTTTATCCTTTCCTATCACTAGTAACGAAAACAAAGACGGAACGTAAATTTTATCCTTTCCTATCACCAGTAACACGAAAACAAAAACGGAACGTAAATTTTAAAAGGTGTACTAACTCAACCTTTCCTATCACCAATAAAACAAAATAAAAATAGAGGAAAAAAGACAAATTTACAAAGATGAGCTACAGAACTTTTCCTATCACTAATAAAACATAAAATATACAAAAAGAGAAAGAAAATTGTAAAGATGCACTACCCAACCTTTCCTATCACTAATAAACAAACACCCAAAGAAAAAAAAAACACAAATTTGAAAAGATACACTACCAAATATTTCCTATCACTAACAAAACAAAAATAAAAATAAATAAAATAAAGATTAAAAACTCAAAGCAAATTTACAAAGATCCACTACCGAACCTCACCCATCGCTAATCCATCAACCAATCAGGTGACAGGATCCCGAGACAGCCAGCCAATGAGAGAGCGAGTAGCACATTGCCTGACCCAATCACCGGAGCTTTAATGGCAGAGATGCGTGTTCATTGGGCATCTTCTATTCTTGTCCCTGGGGAGGGGAGGGGGAGGGGGAAGAGGAAGGGGAAGGAATAGGTTAGAGGGGAGATAGGAGGAAGGGTAGGAAAGGGGGTGGTTCCAATATGGCCTCCTAATTAGATTGACGAAGTAATCATTGATGTGTCTGCGAGAGAGAGAGAGAGAGAGAGAGAGAGAGAGAGTCATATTTTCGTTTCTAATAATCAGTCATTCATCAAATTTATTCAACTTTTAAACAGAATATAACAAAAATTTGCTTATTCAATCCTTCATATGTTTATTTATTTATTTATTTATTTTATTTATTGAGAGTAGTGGTCAACTCTTGCATTACAGAGGTGGACGGAATAATCTTCGTCTTGCATTCCTCCTCCTCCTCCTCCTCCTCCTCCTCCTCCTCCTCCTCCTCCTCTTCTTCTTCTTCTTCTTCTTCTTCTTCCTTCTTGTTTTTTTCTCCTCCTCCTCCTCCTCCTCCTCCTATTACTACTATTACAACTAATCACAACCTTATTACCTTTTATTATGTTACGTAAACGTGTGTGTGTGTGTGTGTGTGTGTCCTATGACCCAGAAACCTTAAGAGGACCGTAATGTAACCCTGGACGCCGCCTTATTGTTATGTAACCTTTATTTACTACGTGGTCACCCTCCCCCCCCACACTCCATTGTTAGGCTTGTCAGGCACCATGAGGCATGTACGATAACTACCAATATTTACGGGAGTACGATAACTTTCAATATTAAACGGGTACGATAACCTTCACAATTTAACGGGTACATTTAGAGGGTACGATAACTTTCATAATTTGACGGTTACATTTAGAGAGTACGATAGCATTCAATATTAAGAGTGTACGATAACCTTCAAAATTAAACAGGTACGATAACCTTCATAATTTAACGGGTACATTTAGAGAGTACGATAACTCAATATTAAGGAGCACGAAAACTATCACTATTATAAGCCAGTACGATAACTATTTGTAGAGGGTACGATGATTCTGTGTACGATGCTTTCTATTTTTTTTTCTTTTTTAGTTTAGATTTGAATGTTATTATTATTATTATTATTATTATTATTATTATTATTGATTTTTAATTATATTACGCCATTAGGTAAAATTTAAGGTAATTATTATTTTCTTATTTTTCTTATTATTGCGACTTGTCTTCCTTTGACGTCATTACCTTCTTACGCAGAGAGAGAGAGAGAGAGAGAGAGAGAGAGAGACCACGTGGTACAGTACTACTAAATGCATGCAACTCTCTCTCTCTCTCTCTCTCTCTCTCTAACCTATAATTTCCCATGAAACCGCGTGGTGGTGTGTGTGTGTGTGTGTGTGTGTGTGTGTGTGTGTGTGTGTGTGTGTACGTGTACGTGTGTGCGCGCGCGCTTCTTTCTGTCCTTCAACACACACACACACACGTACGTTTATTGACTGAAGATCGCTTAATAAATTGCTTCTCTCTCTCTCTCTCTCTCTCTCTCTCTCTCTCTCTCTCTCTCTCTCATGATGAAGGGGATAAGGAGAAGAGGAGGGAAGGAGAAACGGTCAAAATAATAAAGACAATGAGAAACACACTACTACTACTACTACTACTACTACTACTACTACTACTACTACTACCACCACCACCGCCACCACCACCACCAATACCACCACACAGAGATGATAATAATGATAACAACTACTACTACTACTACTACTATTACTACTACTACTACCACTACACAAACATAGATAATATAACGATAACAATACCACCACCATCACCACCACAACTAACAACAACTACTACTACTACTACTACTACTACTACTACTACTACTACTACTATTATTCCAGGTCCCTGCGGCGGCAAGACAACTGGGCAGTCGAGATTATGTACTTTTTTTGAGAACATGGGGTGGAAGGTAAGAGAGAGAGAGAGAGAGAGAGAGAGAGAGAGAGAGAGAGAGAGAGAGAGAGAGAGAGAGAGAGAGAGAAGCCATCCATGTTTCTTTCTTTTTTTTTTTTTTTTTTTTTTCTCAATATAGGTCACTACTACTACTACTACTACTACTACTACTACTACTACTACTATTTAAAGAAGTAAGCTAGTTTTATTTGTCCCATTCACGTGATCTTGTTCAATATTGATTTTCTCTCTCTCTCTCTCTCTCTCTCTCTCTCTCTCTCTCTCTCTCTCTCTCTCTCTCTCTTTATTTGTATTTTTCTTTTTATCATTTACTAGTTTTGTTCAGTATATCTTTTTTACTCTCTCTCTCTCTCTCTCTCTCTCTCTCTCTCTCTCTCTCTCTCTCTCTCTCATTTCAAGTGTTTGTGTGAAAGTGAATGAGTCTTTCTTCCTCGCTGTAATCTTTACCCGGAATAGCGAGAAATAACCGGTTAGAGAGAGAGAGAGAGAGAGAGAGAGAGAGAGAGAGAGAGAGAGAGAGAAGGAAGCCACTGCTAATACTATCCTTAGAGAGAGAGAGAGAGAGAGAGAGAGAGAGAGAGAGAGACGCACACCCATTCCCCCCCCCGACGCCTAGGGTACCACTGAGGCTGTTACGAAACAACCTATTATATTTATTTATACTCCTTGCACCCGCGTGGCGTTGAGAGAGAGAGAGAGAGAGAGAGAGAGATTAAATTGGGTTCTTGATAATTTTGACCGTGTGTGTGTGTGTGTGTTTCACTGTATGATCTGGTGCAGTCTCTGACGAGACAGCCAGACGTTACCCTACGGAACGAGCTCAGAGTTCATTGTTTCCGATCTTGGGCTAGGCCTGAGACCAGGCACACACCACACACCGGGACAACAAGGTCACAACTCCTCGATTTACATCCCGTACCTACTCACTGCTAGGTGAACACTGAACACCACCTACACGTCAAAGGAGACACACACAAATATCTCCACCCGGCCGGGGAATCGAACCCCGGTCCTCTGGCTTGTGAAGCCAGTGCTCTAACCACTGAGCTACCGGGCGTGTGTGTGTGTGTGTGTGTGCGTGCGCGCTGATACATATCCTGTGTGTGTAGGTATACATGCTGAGTTACGTACACACTCAGCAGAGAGAGAGAGAGAGAGAGAGAGAGAGAGAGAAAGGTACGTCTTTGAGATAAGTCACTGATAAGCCTGAGAGAGAGAGAGAGAGAGAGAGAGAGAGAGAGAGAGAGAGAGAGAGAGAGAGAGAGAGAACACGTAAGAAAGGGGGGGAGGGCGTAATGCTATCTCACAATGCCACGTGTTTTCAACCTCCACATGGCCGTACCACCACCACCATTACTACTACTACTACTACTACTACTACTACTACTACTACTGCTGCTGCTACATTCACAAACGAGATAATAGTAACACCAATAATAGGAAGTAGTAGTAGTAGTAGTAGTAGTGGAGGCACCTTTCCTAACTGATTTATTACAGCCTAGTCAGTCAGTCAGTCAGTCAGTCAGTCATGCAATAATTTCTGACGATTCTGTACTTCTTAATTCAACCTTGAGAGAGAGAGAGAGTGCGATCTTCACCTCTCATCCCTCACCTTTTCACTCTCTCTCTCTCTCTCTCTCTCTCTCTCTCTCTCTCTGGTTTCAAATTCCTTTCGTTTTTGTATTTTTGTAGTTTCCTTGTTCCACTTTTATCTTGCCTTATCTTTCTTCCTTTTTTTCGTTCTGCCAAGGATAATTGTGACATATTTATTGTTGTTATTATTTCTTTATCTTCTCTTCTTACCGCTAAGCTCATTGTTATTATTGTTCTCTAT
>NC_059258.1:3872570-3890070 GCF_017591435.1 Portunus trituberculatus
TCTCTCTCTCTCTCTCTCTCTCTCTCTCTCTCTCTCTCTCTCTCTGTCTAAGCTCAATATCAGACTTGTTTTCATCACACACACACACACACACACACACACACACACACACACACACACACACACACACACACCACTAACACACCTGTCTTGGCTGTCTTTGCAGGTGTACCGTGTTCCGGAGACAGCCACTGTACTGCTCAGGTAAGAAAGTGCTATGTTACTGCTTCTTTTTAAACCCTATTGCATTTTTCTTTTCTTTTTTTCTTTCATTGTTTTTCTATCTTTTTTTCTTTCTTCTTTTTGTTTTGTTGTATTTCTATTTTTCATTTGATTTTTTATTTATTTATTTATCAGTTTTATTTATTTAGTGTTTTATTTTATTGTATTTCTATTTCTATCATTGCTTTTTTCTTATATTTCTGACTTTTTTTCTATTTATTTATTTATTTGTTCTTTTTTTTTAATGTTATGTATTTTGGTGTATTTTTTTCAATTCTTGTATTTGTTGATTTATTTTTCTTTCTTTTTTTTCTTTATGTGTTATCAAATGTATCTATTATGGCTTTTGTTTTATTCATCTCTCGTTTTCTGCCCTCCATCCTTCCTTCCTTCCTTCCTTGCTTTCATTCTTTCTTTCTGCATGCATTTCAAATTTATCTATTATATGTGTGACTTCATTTTATCTATCTATGTATTTTTCTTCCCTCCTTTTCTTTCTTTCTTTCTTTTCTTCTCTATGGCATTTTAAAATTCATCTTATTATTTATCTATGTATTTTTTCTTCCTTTCTTTCTTTCCTTCTCCATAGCACTTTAAAATTGATCTATTATGGCTAACTTCTTTATTTATTTCTGTATTTTTCTTTCTTTCTTTTCTTCTCTATGGGATTTTAAAATTTTTCTATTATGACTGACTTTTTTTTTCTTTCTTTTTTCCTTTCTTTTTTTTTTTCTATGGCGTTTTCTTGACCCGACCTTTATCTTTTTTGTTGCAGCGGTGGCATCAAGTTTGGGGACCTTTCAGAAGATGATGGTAAGTCTCTCTCTCTCACACCTTATTTAATTCACCTTTTCACAATGGCACTTATTTTTTTTATTTTACCAATACTTTTTTAATTACGATTTCATATTTTAAGCTTGTTCTTCTTGCAGTGCTACCAACCTTTCAAATTGACTAACCTAACCTAACCTGACAAATCTTTCAATGCTGCCAACCTTTCAATTTACTAACCTTTCAGTGCTGCCAACCTTTCAATGCTGCCAACCTTTCAATTTACCAACCTTTCAATGCTACCAACCTTTCAATTTTACTAATATAACCTAACCAAAGCAACCAACCTTTGAATGCTACCAATCTTTCAGTGTTACCAACCTTTTAATTCTACCAATCTTTCAGTGTTACCAACCTTTTAATTCTACCAATCTTTCAATTTCACTAACCTAACCTAACCTAACCAACCTTTCAATGCTACCAACCTTTGAGTGCTTTCAACCAAACTCAACCAAACTTACTCACTTTTACTCTAATGGCTTCATGCCCTAACTTAACACAGCCTAGCCTAACCTAACTCATGAATTATTGTGTCTTTGTCTTTAACCTAACCTAACTTGACTAATATCCTTACCACACCACACTACACTACACTACACCACACCACACCACACCACACCACACCACACCACCTCAATGTTCCTCTGACCTCACCTGACCTGACCTAACCTAACATGCCTCATTCTATCCCCCCCTCCAGCTGTGATATTTCAAGAGAACCTGCTGAAATCTATGATGCAGATAGAGAACACCTTCTTCTCCCTCGCTGAGACCTGCTCCAAGAACTGCCTGGTGATCTGTGACCGAGGCACCATGGACGCTTCCGCCTGTGAGTGTGCTGGTGCTGGTGCTGGTTGTGGTGGTGATGAGTGGTGATGAGTGTGTGTGTAATAGTAATGTAAGTGGTGATTGTGGAGGTGGTGGTGATAGTGAGGTAGTAATGTAAGTTGTGGTGGTGGTGGTGGTGGTGGTGACAGTGAGGTAGTAATGTAAATGGTGATTGTGGTGGTGGTGGTGGTGATAGTGAGGTATTAATGGAGTGGTGGTGGTGATAGTGAGGTAGTAATGAAATGGTGATTGTGGTGGTAGTGAGGTAGCAATGAAAACAATGATTTTGGTGGTGGTGGTGGTGGTGTGTGGTGATCATGAGGGGTAGCAATGGAAGTGGTGGTGTGTGGTGGTGCTATAACATGAGACTAATGAGAGTGACTGTTAAGTGTGTGGAGTAACTGAAAGGGTGATTGTGGTGGTAGTAATAATAGAAGTGGATTAAAAGTGGGGAAGGTTGATCTGCTGCTTGGAAATACTTAAATACAATAATTACTAACATACAAATAGAAAAAAAATTTGTAACCTAGCCAAGTTGTGTACCTGAGTAATACACTGTAATATAAGTTAACCCCTTCAGTACTGGGACACATTTCTACTTTGAGATTTATGTATGATTAGACCATTTTATTGACATTAGGAAAGGTTTATGGAGCTCAGAAGATTAATGGCCACAGTCTTCACTATTTTAACCCCCCTCAATACTGGGACACATTTTTACTTTAAGATTTATGTACAATTAGACTATTTTATTGATGTTAGGAAGGGTTTATGGAGCTCAGAAGATTCATGGCCACAGTCTGCATCATTTTAATCCCCCACATGAGTTTCTGAAGCTGTACAGAATCACCAAATAGTAACCAGAATGAACAGGAAAACACATCATGGTACTGAAGGGTTAAACACCTGAAATAACTCTTAGATTCACATGTTTAACTTTTTTTTTCTTGTTTGGTCAGCATCTTGGCACAAAACATACAGAATCAAAGCAGCAATGGATAATGTGTGTAAATATGTACCCTCCTTGAGAGACAATCACTGACAGAGGCGTGACCAGTGTTAATGTGGTGCGTTGACATAGTGATTGTAACATGTTGGAAATATCAGGTCAGTCTCTATACCTGCCTCCCTTCACGCTTGGAATAATTTATTTCTTTAATGGTTTTATGATATGAGTAACAGCATACATTATACTTTTATCTAATTCAATTTAACCCCTTCAGTACCATGATACATTTCCATATTTATTCTGGTTACTGTTTGGTGATTTTATACAGCTTTAGAAACGTATGTGGGGGATCAGAATAGTGAAGTCTGTGGCCATTAATCTTCTGCCCTCCATTGTCCCTTCCTAATGTCAATAAAATTATCTAATTGTACACAAAACTCATATTTCCATATTTCTCATTACTATTTGGTGATTTTATACAGCTTCAGAAACATATGTGGGTTAAAATCATGAAGTGTGTGTGCATTTATCTTCTGACCTCAATAGACCCTTTTTAATCACACTTAAAACTTGTGGTAAAAATGCACCCCAATACTGAATGAAGAGGTTAGCAGGATTTTATGTTTATTTTCATTTTATGGTTTTCACATTTCTAGAACCAGCATCACATTGAACAAACGAACCAGCAATGGGCAGAATTTGTCCATTGAGTGTGTTAAGCCTGGAGTCTGTTAAAGTGAGGGCCAAGTGTGTATAGTGATGGTGGTGACGGTGATATGGGTAATGGAAGTGGTGATTGCAGTCGTAGTGGTGGTGATAGAAATAGTGGTGGTGGTGGTGGTGGGTAATGTATCTATCCACCAGTTACTCCACTCAGTCATCCACATCTATTTCTTAGCTAGCAATATCTCCACCCCATCTCCCCATGTGTTTGTCTCCCCATCTCCCCATGTCTTTATCTCCACCCCATCTCCCCATTTCTTTTATCTTCCCATCTCCCTATCTCCCAATATTTTTATCTCCCCATCTCCCCATGTTTCTCCATCTCCCCATGTCTATCCTATCACTCCAAGTATTTATCTCCCCATGTTTCTATCTTCCCATCTCCCCATGTCTGTATCTCCTCATCTCCCCATATCTTTATCTCCCCATGTCTCTATCTCATCTCCTCCCTCCCCCGCCAGTCATCCCGGAGGAGAGGTGGGAGGAGATCATGCGTCGAAATGGATGGAATCCCGTCGACCTGCGGGACACTCGCTACAACCAGATCATCCACATGGTGTCCGCCGCCAATGGTGCCGAGGCTTTCTACTCCACTGAGGTGACGCATAACATAACATAACATAACATTACCTGACCTGACCTCTTTTTTTTTTTTTTTATCTTTTCTTTTTTTTATTTTATTTATTTATTTTCTTTTTTTACCTAAACCTAACCCAATTTGAATCTATCCTAACTTTAATCTAGTGTTATTTAGAATAGTTCAATCTAACTCAATATAACCTAACCTAATCTGACTTAACTTAACCTAACTTAACTAATACATAGCTTAACTAAACCTAAGCTAACCCAAACTAAACCCAATTCAATTTTAACCCAAACCAAACCTAACCTAACAGTATCTGATCAAACATAAGCTTACTATAAACCTAACCTAACGAGACTTAAGCCTTAACCCCAAAAAAACCTAACCCAACCCAGACTTTCCTGTCAAAACCTGTTCTAACCTAACCTAACCAAACACAAACCTAATTTAACCTAACCTAGCTTAAGTCATTCATTTCTTTGGTTATTTGTGTTTTTTTCTCTAGTTTTCCTGTTTTTCTATTAATTACCATGTTTTGTATTTCATCTTTTTTTTTCCCCCTTCTCACAACTTTTACATTTCTTCACCATCATCATTTGTTTGTCTTCCTTCATTGTCTCATCCTTTTTTTCCTCTTCACTCTAATAAGACCTGTATTTTGTTCCAACTTTATATGATTTCACTTCATTTAAGAGGGAGGTTTCAAGACATCCCTTTCATTTGGCTAACTTTCAAACCTGCAAGGGGACTGGTAACTAAGTGGGCCTTTCTCTCTCTCTCTCTCTCTCTCTCTCTCTCTCTCTCTCTCTCTCTCTCTCTCTCTCTCTCTCTCTCTCTCTTTATGTTACTCATGGCCAGATTTTCCTTCATACATAAAAAAAATTATCAAAACAGACAACCACACAAAAAAGTTCATGGATTGAGTGAGTGAGGTGTAAATTGCTTTGTTACTTCTTCTTCATGCAGGGGAAACTAGCCAAGAGAAAAAAAAATAAACGAATAAATAAAAAAAGGCCCATTTAAATTCCAAGTTCCCTAAAAGATTGGTAAAGAGTTTTCCAGAAGTGTGGGGCAAATGTCTTGAAATCTCCCTCTTAAAAGAAGTGAAGTCGTAGGAAGATGGAAATACAGATGCAGGGAGGGAGTTCAGAGTTTACCAGTGAAAGGTATGAATGATTGAGAGTACTGGTTAACTCTTGTATTAGAGGGTTGGGCAGGATAGAGATGAGAGGAAGAAGAAAGCCTTGTGCAGTGAGGCCGCAGGAGGAGGGGAGGCATGCAGTTAGCAAGAACAGTGTTGTTTGGTGTTTGCAGGCAAAAAAATAAATAAAAACAGACAACCATACAAAAAGTTGATGTGTTGCTTTGCTATTTGTTTTGTTTACCCGGTGTTGTTTGGTGTTTGCAGGACCACGCCACCCGCAGTGAGAACCTGTCCCTGGCACGGCACCTGGACAACCGCGCCGCCGAGGCTTGGGTGGGACATCCCTACTTTGACGTCATTGATAACTCTACAGAATTTGACTCAAAGGTACGACACAACAACAGCATCAGCAGCAGCAGGAGGAGGAGGAGGAGGAAAAGATGGGGTACAAAATAACATAAAACTGATGAAAGTGAGAGAAGAAAATAAGTAGCAGGAGGAGGAGGAGGAAGATAAAGTTACATACAAAATACATAAAAAAAACTAATAAAAACAAGCTGAAAAATAAAACAATGCAAAACACTCAAAGAAATAATAAAACCACACACACACACACACACACACACACACACACACACACACACACACACACACACAGACACACACACCCCAAGTACTCACCACACAGCAAGTTAATGGGTTCTCTTGGTGACAGATTCGCCGTATGATCAGCGCGGTGTGCCTCAAGCTGGGCATTGACACTGGTGACCGCCTCAGTTCCAACGCCCGCAAGGTCAAGTTCCTGGTGAAGGGACCTCTGCCGCAGGACTCTGTGTTCCCCAACTTCCAGGTCAGGCTTGGTGCTGGTGCTTGGTGCTGCTGGAGAGAGAAAAGGAGAGAATGAGAGAGAGAGAGAGAGAGAGAGAGAGAGAGAATAAAAGTGACTAGGTAAGTGGATGATACGAAGCGAAACGAGAAATATTGAGGCACTGCGAAGAGAGAGAGAGAGAGAGAGAGAGAGGTCCTATAGTGAGCTGGACAGAAGAAGTAAAAGGAATGAAGGTGCTGGTGAATTCTTGCTGTAGTGAGATGAAGAGAAGAATGAAGGAATGAAAGTACTGGTTAACTCTTGCTGTAGTGAGGTGGACAGAATAGTTAGGTAGTGATGAAATGGTGCTGGTTAATTCTGCTGTAGTGAGATCATATAGTGAAGGAATGAAAGTACTGGTTAATTCTTGCTATTGTGAGGTGAATGAATAGTGAATGAGACCTTTTTTCACTTTCAGGATTTCAACGTGGAACACATTTACCTGCGCACAAATTCCAGGAAAATGCAAGCCAGACTCAGGAAAAGAGGGAAAAATGGTGAGCAGACACATCATTACTCTCACCATCATACACATCTCATCTCCTTCTTTCATCTATCTTTTATTTCTATTTTCTTGCACATCTTATTTGTTTCTCTCATTTATTTATTTATTTTTCCACATCATCTCATCTATCTTTAATTTTCTTTATATTCTACTTTTCTACATATAATCTTTTTCCTAATTTAACTGTCTATATTCCTACATATCTTCTACTTCCTTCATTTTCTCATTTGTTTATTTATTTCTATTTCTACACATCATCTCTCTCTCTCTCTCTCTCTCTCTCTCTCTCTCTCTCTCTTTCTCTATAATCAGTTTTTTCTAAATATCACTTTTTTCCCTCATTTATTTACTATCTATTTTCTATACATCTATTCCCCTCATTTATCTATCTATTTTTCTACCTACCATCTATTTCCCTCATTAATCTATCTATTTTTCTATCCACCATCTATTTCCCTCATTAATCTATCTATTTTTCTACACATCTTATCATCTGCGTCTCATTTTGCTTTTATTTATTTATTTTTTTTTTCTTTTCCTTGATAACCTGCTTCACTTTATATACAAGAAATTCAGTGCTTTTTCAATCTTACTTGCTATTTTTCTCTATCTTATTCATATTTTCTATTATCAATCTTACATATTTCTCACAACATCCTTTAATTTCCCCCTTTTCCTTTTTTTTTTTTTTTTCATTGGATAAGGAAAACATCGGAAAATTAGTACCAGTTTATATATTTCTCTCTCTCTCTCTCTCTCTCTCTCTCTCTCTCTCTCTCTCTCTCTCTCTCTCTCTCTCTCTCTCTCTCTCTCTCTCTCTCTCTCTCTCATCTGTCCTCATCTCTCTCTCTCTAATCTGTCCCCCTGATCTCTCTCTCTCTCTCTCTCTCTCTCTCTAATCTGTCCTCATCTCTGTCTCTCTAATCTGTCCTCTCTCTCTCTCTCTCTCTCTCTCTCTCTCTCTCTCTCTCTCCCATCATTACTACAACACTATTTTCTTTCTTCTCACGTGGCTCCATTCACACCTGCCTTAATTAAAAGATGATTGTGTTTGTTTGTATGTTTGTTTTGTTTTCATCACCACCATGTTCTAGTTCTTGTTTTTGTTGTTTTTATCCTGCTTCTATTTATTGATTTATTTTTGTTTGTTTGTTTTTATTATTGATGTCTGTTTTTTTTTTTTTTTTTTTTTCATTCTGCTTCCTTGTCTTATTTGTTGTGTTTCTTTTTTTTTTTTTTTCTTTCATTCTTTTTCTACACCAGGAAAAGATTAGTAAGTTGCTGTTTATATTTTCACTACTTATTTTTGTTTTCATTGCTTTTTATTCTTATTTTGCTTCCATATTTCAAAACACTTAATTTAAAATACCCCGTCCCCAGGCCACTAAACCTACATTACCGATACCTCTCATATTTATTTTCATTATTATTATTGTTATTCTGCATCGATCTTACTTCACAACAGATCTTAACCTCACCTAACTTAACCTAACCTAACCTCGGCCCTCTCTAGGCTACCAAACCTGCATTATCATTCATTGTTATTATTATTATTTTTATTATTATTATTCTCCTATCTTACTTCACCTATTCTACCCTCCCAGACTACCAAAGCTACATTATTATAACCATCATTAATATTTTTCATCATTATTCATATTTTTGTCCTTTCTTACATCAAAACCTAACCTAATCTGTCCTTCCGGCCATCATAGCTCTAGTATTATCACTCTTATTATTGTTTTCATCATTATTATCCTCCTCCTGTCGTACTTCAAAACCTAACCTAACCTAACCTATCCCCGACCCTAGGCCACCAATGCTACATTATTATCACCATTATTTTCATCTTTATTATTCTTATTCTCCTTCTGTCTTACTTCAAAAGACAATCTAACCTAACCTAACCTACCTTCCCATACCACCAAAGCTACATAATTATCACCATCATTAATATTTTCACTATTGTTTCTCTTATTTTCCTTCCTTCTTACATTATTACTCTTATTCTCCTCCCATTTTACTTCAAAACACACTAGCCTAACCTAATGTACCCTCCAGACCACCAAAACTACATTATTACCTCATTATCTTCATTATTACTCTTATTCTCCTCCTTTCTTACTTCAAAACACACTAGCATAACCCAATCTACCCACCCCAGGCCACCACAGCTACACCCACACCATTCGCAAGCCAGAGCAGCTGGGTCAGATCGTGGAGGTTAAGACGCCCATAAGCCAGAGGGATTGGACCAACATGTCTGCCCAGATGGACGAACACCACCTCAAGATCTTCAAGAAGAGGCGCTGTTTCCTTCACAACAACCAGTACTTCCAGCTTGACATCTACCAAGAGCCTTGCCATAAGAGGTGAGGGGATGGTTATATTGTTTACCTCTACAATACCACAGCATGTTTTCATATTTACTCTGGCTACTATTTGGCAATTTTATACAGCTTCAGAAACTTGTGTGAGGTCAAAATCGTTAAGACTCTGGCCATTAATCTTCTTACTTCCATAGACCCTTCCTAATGTTAAAAAAAAATTGTCTAATCACATCAAAAATCAAGGTAAAAATGTGTCTCAGTATTTTTTTCATCCTTTCTTTATTACTTATCACTCAAAAACATCTTTACTTGTTCTGGCTACCTGCAATATTTAAACTGTCATAAAAGGTGAGATGAAGATTTCCGTATTAAAACTATTTTCTGCACCTTTCCTAAATTACTAACTATTGAGGAGTCTTTATTTGGTCAGGTCACCTCCAACATTTAAACTCTCATAAAAGGTGAGTGAAGCTTTCAATAATAACACTATTTTCTGCACCTTTTCTTTATTAATTATCGCTCTTGAAAACACAGGTTATCATCTTTGTGGCCTTGGAAAATACTCATGGTGAGAGAGCAAACTTATGAACTTACCAACATAATAACCAACCCAAGCCTAACCATCTTGCCCCCCCACCATTAATCCCCCCTCCCCTGTCCCCCAAAACAAAAGGAAAAGAAAAATAAAAGGAAAGGAAAATAGAAAAATAATAATAATAATAAATAATAATAATAATAATAATAATAATAATAACCAAACCTAAGCTAACCGCACTATCCCCTACAGGTGTGAGGGTCTGATCCTGCTGGAGACGTACACAACACTAACATCGGAGGAGCTGCAGCGACGCCTCCCCTCCTTCCTCAAGATAGAGAGTGACGTGACAGGCCGGCCGGACTACTCTATGTTCAACCTCAGTCTGCGGGACGAGTGGGGCGTCACCAACAAGTTCTGTGTCAACATTGCAGGTTAGAGAGTGGCAGCAACACCCCCCCTGCCCCCCCTGCCCCCTGCTGTGCCCTGCTCCATCTACTCCCTGCTTCCCTAGGCTCACTTAATGCCAGTGTGTGCTGTGAAATAGAGAGGCCTGTATCCTGAAACGCATCGCTCTCTCACCATCACTGCTTTCCAAAGGCTCCAGTTGAAGATACTAGCATTTTTTAGAGTATTTCTATGGTTCTGGTGATGGATTGGCAAGATTTCCAATTTATCACTAAGAGAAACTGTCTTGAAAACCTGGCTAGTTGTCTCTGTGGCCTTGGAAAATTGTTGCGAGAGGGGAAGGTGTTTCTAAATACTGGAGAGAATACCACATCCAAACACTTCACTGCAGCACCTACACTATTTCAAAAGGCTTCGGTTCAAGTGACACAAGTTTTCAAGGGTGTTTCTATGGTTCTAGTGACAGATGGACCTTGTAACTATATACCAGGAGAAACAACCTTAGAAACCCACCTCATCATCTCTGTGGCCTTTGAAAATAGTCGTGGTGAGAGAGCGTGGAGTGTTTCAGAATATGTGGTGAGATAGTGTGTGTGTGTGTGTGAGTGTGGTGTGTTCACTCAGCCACGGGACTCTTGTGTGCTGCTGTCACGCCTCACTCACCCCTCCAAGCAAGTGTGACTGCTCTCCCTCATTTGTTTTGTATTTTATGGTGAAAAAATAGGATATTATAACACACGTCAAGAACTTTCACTGCTGGTTCTTGGTTCACTGTCACCTGAGCTGCTGGCCGTCAGTTACTACAAGTATGACTGTCTGCCCACCACACCAACAAACCGTACTTCACTGTGTAAGGAGACTGGCGACTGAGTGGATCTATTTTCTTTATATTTTTGTTGGTCGTGGCCAATCATCCTCCCTCACACACACACACACACACACACAAAAAAAAAAAAAAAAAAAAAAAATCCATGTGTTAAATTTATCATGCACTTCTCCTCTTCCTCCTCCTCACTCCTTATTCCCAAACATTACTACTCAGCATATCATTGGTGGTGGTGGTGGTGGTGGTGCTGGCCGGCCTGACTGGTGGTGTTTAAAGGGTGTTGTGTATTTTGGATAACAAGAAGAAAGAGTGATGGAGATTAGTGTGTGATTCTCATTTCCTGTGATTGCCTCAAGGCTTCTTTTAATGTACGCTTCTCACAAATGTTAAGGGAAAAGTCAGTACGTAAATAGATAGATAAGTTGGTCAAAATAGATGAAAAGCTTGTACAGTTCTTACTTTTTTATTTGTCTAATTATTTATGTTTTCTTTTTTAGGCTTTTTAAAGTACAATTTTGAAAAGTGCGAGGAAACTTGTATGTTATTTGAGAATGTACATACTTTGAAAATTTGTACATCTTTTACGAAGTTAATTTAAGGCTTTTTAAAATGTAAACTTCTCAAAACACTGATAGTTGTCAAATAAATGCAGTTCATAAAAAAGATAATAGAAAAGTATTAGCCAAAACAATAATAATGTTTCTTAAAGACAAAGTTACATTGAAAAAAAAAGTAGAGTAAATAAAACAAGCAATTAATTAAAACTTACTAGTTAGTGTTTGAAATAATAATTAAGTCTTACATTTTCTGACTTTGCTGCCGTCATTAAAAAGTGAAGCAAAACCAGGACATTATTGTACACAGATTAAAAGAAAAAAAAGAAAAGAAAAAAAAGGAAAAGGAGTGCAGAGATAAATGAAACTTTCCACCATCAATGTCTGTCGTACAAATGGAAATGAATGTAATAATAATCTTGTACACAGAGGCAAGAAGCACAAACACACAGAACTGCCCCTATACAACACACAACACAATTATTAACAGTACAGTATTAGTCAACCAAATGGAAACGTTACCAAAACTTGAAGAATTGTATACAGGAAAATTTCTTAGAGACAAAAACAAAAACAAAAAAAAAAAAAAAAAAAAAAAGAAAGAAAGAAAGAAAAAGGAGAGGAACGATAATCATGGTTAAAAGTTCAATGTTTTCTGGAACCAACAGAACAAAGAAAAAACATGAAATGAATTAAAAGTTGAGGCAGAAAAAAGTAAATAAATAAACATAAATATACCAAAGATACAATAAAGAGGAAAATATATCACTAATTTGTAATTGTCTTTCTTCTCTAACAACCAAAAAAAGTTAATTAAAAGAAGCCTGGAGTTATAGATCACAATTATATGCATTTCTACACATCACCTTGCCTCCCTTTCCCTTTAACACACACACACACACACACACACACACACACACACACACACACACACACACACACACACACACACACACACACACACACACACACACACCATTTCTCTCCTTCCCAATCTTTCTATCAAGGCCTTTGTTCAGAAACACTTCCAAGTCACACCTACATTACATTCAAAGGTTCCAACTGAAGCTAGGCAGGTTTTTAATAGTGTTTTTAGTACTGGTAGTGACAGATTAATAAGATTTTCTGCATTATTATCAGGAGAAACACTCTTCAGAACCAGACTTATCATTTTTGTAGCCTTGGGAAACAGACATGGTGAGAGCAAGACATTTTTTTAAGGTGTTTTCATGGTTTTAGTGATAGATTAACAAGATTTCTACATTATTATCACGAAAAACACCATCGAGAACCAGGTTATTCATCTCTGTGGTCTTGGAAAACAGACATGGTGAGAGAGTAAAGTTTCTGAAGACAGGCCTACACACACACACACACACACACACACACACACACACACACACACACACGATCCCTTCCTCTCTCCCTGACCCAACTCCTTTCTTCAAAAAAAAAAAAAATCATTCAAAGTCAACATAAATTCATTCTACATTCCATTTGTATATTGAGTCTCATAGCCGTCACAACCCAGAACATCCTACGTACGCTAAGGCTGACCAGTCTGTGAGGGAGGGTCACTGTGGATCCCTGAGGCTTGTGTTGCTGCAGGGGAGAGATAGCTGCTGGCAGGAGATAGGGAGGGAAATATACGACTGGGAAATAAATGAGTTTCTCTAGCTGTTTTTTAGTTAGAGAAAGGAAGAAATGGCGGTTGATAGGAAACAGGGAGGGAAATATAACACTGGGAAAAAAAACAAATAGTTTCTCTAGTTGTTTTGAAGTTAGAGAAAGGAAGAAATAGCTGTTGATAGGAGACAGGGAGGGAAATATAACACTGGGAAAAAAAAATGAGTATCTCTAGTTGTTTTTGAACTTAGAGAAAATGAAGAAATAGCTGTTGATAGGAAACAGGGAGTGAAATAAATGACAGTTTTTAATTGTTTTGAGGTTAGAGAAAAGAAGTGGTTGTTAATAGCTAGGGAGAGAAATAAATGATGCTTTCTCTAATTGTTTTGAAGTTGAAAGGAGAATATGTCTAGGAAGGATAGAAAAGAACCACACTAAATGAAATATAAGAAGTGTTAATTTTAGAAGATGGAAACTGAGAAATAAAGAAGCAGGAATGTAAGACAAAGTTAATATGGTTAGAAGTTAGATGAAGAAGGAAATAACTGTTGGTGAGGAAGTTATTACATCTTGAAGTTAAAGGAAGCTGGGATTAACTTGGTAGGAGAAAGTTATATGCCTTGAAGTTAGAGGAAGGAGGGATTAACTGTTGGTAGAAAATTATTGTCTTGAAGTTAGAGGAAGAAGGGATTATGAGAAAGTTACGTCTTGAAGTTAGAGAAGAGATTGTTGATGGTAGGAGAGAACAAAGACACACCTACATCAAATACAACCAAACACTGCAGCTGTATGTCTCTCCTGCAGCAATACATAGGGTAGGAATATTCAACCTGTGTCACGTCTCAGGCCTTGGTGCAATATACATAACTAAAACATACGTACAAGGCAGAAAGAAATGCATTTATTACAGAAAAATACTTGCTGTACTCTGCTTGTCATCATCATAGTAGGATAGTGAAGGATATGTCACTATTGTCACTATTATGCATTACTGCTATTATTATTATTGCTAGGGAAACTTTGCATCACTTTTTCTTTCTTTAGGTTTGTATGGCTTATTATTATTATTTTTTCTTTGGTGTGTGTGTGTGTGTGTGTGTGTGTGTGTGTGTGTGTGTGTGTGTGTGTGTGTGTTGTGTTTCCAAGTGACTGAGATGTGAAGTGTTGCAGTGATGGGATTTAAACAGAAATACAAAACATAACCAATGATACAAGATGAGGATTGAAGGAGATGAGGAACTGTGATAGAAAAAACTAAAAAAAAAAAGGTTTAAAAAAAAAAAAAAAAAAGAGAGAATATCAAAGAACCCTTAGCAGTTAATGAAAAAGTTAAGTTTGATAATAATAATAATAATAATAATAATAATAATAATAATAATAATAATAATACAGATAATATTAAGTGTCTTGGCTGTGGTATTGATAAAAGACAGTGTGAGTGTGGCCAGTAAGAAACATAATACTAACAATAAGACAACTAACACTGAAATGCAAGACAAATAAATGAAAGTATTACCAAGTCAGAAAAATGAAAGAAGGTTATTTATATTGTTACTAATAAACACAATGAACTTAACTTTACACAGGAAGAGGAACATTAAACTTATCAATGAAAGAAAAAGAGCTAGATCGATTGTAAACGTTATTAAGTCACACAAAATGGGAGAAGGTTATTTATATTGTTACTAATAAACACAAACAATGCACATTACATTACACAGGAAGAGAACAAAGTAACAAAACGACCTAGACCTATTTTCAATGTAAGTCACAGAAAAGTATAGAAAACCATTTATATTGTTACTGATAAATACAAACAGTTGACATTACACTGGAGAGGAAGAAGACTGAAGAGTTAATGAAGAAAAAAAATAAATAAATAAATAAAATAAAAACGATAATAATTTGTATAGTAAATAAATCATAGTAATTAAATCACAGGAAAGGATATAAAACTCTTTCTGCTGATAAGATAAACACAAAGGAAGAAGACTGAAGAGTTAGTGAGACCAAGAAAGAAGAAAATCATTTGTACAGTAAATAAATCGTAGGAAGGGATATAAAACTTTTTCAATCAATAAGATAAACACAAACAATACACATTACACTGCAGAGGAAGACTGAAGAGTTTGTGTGGCATAGAAGGCAAAATGAAATGCACTTTAAGTCTTAATAAACCACAGGAATGGATTTAAAACTCTTTCTATTGATAAGATAAACACAAACAATACACATTACACTACAGGAAGACTGAATGAAGAGTTAGTGAGGCATGGAAGGCAAAAGGAAAACTATTTGTATTGTTAATAAGTCACAGGAAAGAATACAAAACTCTTTCTTTGGTAACACAAACACCCAACATGGCATAAACAAAGGAGAAGGTTTGAGTTTGAGTTGCAAAGAAGGATACAGAAATATTTATTGTATTGAGTTGAGCAAATGGACGTGTAACTATTTATTTCTTTTATTTATTTATTTTATTTTATCTATTTATTTATTTATTTATTTATTTTTTTTTTTTTCTATATGATGTCCTGAATGTGATTTGATTAGGTGATTTATTTGGTTCATCTGTTAATAATGTGACTCCTCTAGTGTGTCTGTTAATGATAGTTCTTTAATTATTCTACTAGTCTGTTAATATTCTCCTTTTTTCTTTTTTAGTTAAGTATTGATCAAGTTCCGTCTGTCAACAATGTCATTCTTTTAGACACAAATGAAGCTTTTTTGTGTTATTTGTGCCATTCCTAAATTGTTGATGGAGTTTTCATGTGTGTGATTAATGTCAACAATGTGATTCTTTTCATTCTTTTAACCCCTTCAGTACCAGGACACATTTCCATATTCATTCTGGTTACCATTTCTTGATTTTAATACAGCTTCAGAAACTTGTGTGGGGATTGAAATAGTGAATACTGTGTCCATTTGTCTTTTGAACTCCATAGACCATTACTGATGTTAATAAAATTGTGATTATACCCAAAAATCATGGTAAAAATGTGTCTCAGCATTGAAGGGGTTAAGACACACATGCATTATTTTTCTAAATTATCAAAGGAGTTTTTATGTGTTATTAATTCAAATAATGTGATTCTTTTTTTCTTTAAAGGTAAGGATACAGTTTTGTATTATTGATGCTTTTTCTGATTAACGAGTGCAATTTTTAAGTTATGACAGTTATGAAGCCTAATGGAATGACTTTTCTTGTGACCTTATTGGTGATGTTCCTTTAGGGTGTGTTCACTTTCTCACTGTGTTTGTTACAGCAGCTCACAGGGAAGCTCAAAGGAACGGCCATTTTTTTTTAACCTGCTGTCTGAGTGAATGAATGACACAATTGTAAACATGTTCTATTGAGGAAGATTTCCACTCCATATTGTCTACATTTGTTATTTAATTACTCACTGGTTTTGTTGTGTGCTAATGTTAGGGAAATTTTAAAGTATGTTGTTATTTTTTATTTTTTAAGTGAGTGAATCAGTTCCTCTAATATTTAACTACGATTAGTTTAACTTTTAGCTTGTTTTGTGAGCACTGGTTCCTTGAAGACTTGTGTGTGAGTAGGGAAAGTGTAGCTCTGTTTTTGTGTGTTGATTCCTTTAGGATTTGAGTGTGAACTAATACTACAGGAACTTCAGCTTATGTTTTGTGTATGTACTAGTTCCCAAAGAGTCTGACTGAAGTGTTAGGGAATTTTTGAGCCTATAACTATTTTGTGCATTGTTTCATTTAAGATTTGAGTGTTGAACTAATATTAGTGCCATTTCAGCTTATATTTTGTGTCCTAGTTCCTTTAGAGTTTGACTGTCACTAGGGAAAATTTCTAGGGTGATATTTTATGCATTGGTTCATTTAGGGTTTAAGTGTGACAAAGAGACCACAAGTGTTACTGCCTGTGTTACAAAGACAGCAATGTATGTGACTGAATGCTGCATATTAACAAGCAACAGCATCTTTCTGAGTTTAATATAAATATACACACACCACAACCCTCTTCATCACCTTTCCAAACAGTAACCAGTGTGAGCTAATCCTGCCTCACCTCAGACAGACAGGGTGAAACTGGCTGGTCAAGAGCGAGGGAGAGAGAACGGTTGCAGTGATCAGGTTGAGGGTGGTGAGTCTGTGTAGGGCTGGGAAAGACTGCACAGACTAGTGAATTGGGGTGATATGTAGATCAGCTGACAAAATTTATTAATAGATTTGGATGACATGGATTGAAAAAGTGTAGATGGATTAGGATGAAAAATAAGTTGAAAAAGTTGAATTTATTGAAAGACTGGGATAACATGTGTACAGAGATTGAAAAATATTGGATGGATTAAGATGAAAGTAGGGTGAAAAGTTAGATTTATTGAAAGATAATGATAACATGTATAGATACATTGAAAAAAAAAGATGGATAAGGATGAAAATAAGTTGAAAAAGTTAAATTTATTGAAAGACTGGGATGTGTAAAGAGATTGAAAAAAATTGCTAGATTAATATGAAACTAGGTTGAAAAAGTTAGATTTATTGATTGATTGGGATGAAATGTGTCGGTTGAAAAATTTAGATACACAATTGGG
>NC_059258.1:3895070-3902570 GCF_017591435.1 Portunus trituberculatus
CTATGTCTCCTTAAACAATTATCAATCCATTCATGTTTATCCGTCTGTCTGCTTGTCTGAATGAAGTGGCAGGCAGTGTTCTGTTTTACTTTTTTGTTCAATGTTCCAGTACTTCAGAAAAAAAAAAAATCAAATTGTCACAGAGTTGATATACAGAAATATCACTTTTTGTACAAATGTGTATATTGATGTAGGAGCATGTTCCCAGAAGGCCATTGCAATAGTAGTCATTCATTCTTTCTCCCTTCTTTGCCAAATGCTACTGTTTACACCATATTTAGTTATTACTGTTTTCTAAGCAATGCAGTGATCTCACTCTTCCATTGTTACATATTTCATCATATACTTGTAAAATATAGCCACAATTTTCTTTTTTTGCCAAATGCTACACACTATTATTGTACTTAGTCCATGTCACTGTACAATTCTACACTCCAATATTTATCTTCATATGCAATACTTCTACAGTAACACCACCACACAAAACACCAAACTTAACCTAACCAATCCAAACTTAACCTGACTTTTTTCACACAAATCTGCAACATTACCTAATCTTTCTATCAACTCTTAACTAACAAACCCAAACCAAACTTAAACCAACCTTAACCCAACCCAACCCAAACCTAACCTAACTTTTTTCACAGCAAACTGCCACACACCTAACCTTTATCAACACTTAACTAAACACCAAATCAAAACAAACCCAATTGAACCCAACCCAAACCTAACCTAACTTTTTCACACAAAACTAGAACATTACCAAACCTATCTTACCAACGCTTAACTAAACATCAAACCAAACCAAACTTAACCTAACCTAACCCCACAGTTGCCGCAGACCACAACGAGCCAGCGTGCGGATCCTGCCCCAGCTCGGACCTCGACCTGCAGCGCCGCCAACGTCCCGACACGTCCCCGAACTCCACCTTAGCCTCCATCGCACCCTACAACCCTATCCTGCCTTGCGAGATGGAGATGAGGAACAAGGATGGGGAGCTGGTTGTGGGATCTGCGCCAGCCAACCCTGTGTGTGTGGCAGCCACCCCTATACGGATTACTAATGGGTTCAATGCGCCAGAACACTAGTCTAGGGGGTTCTTAGGCCATGTGGCTGCTGGAAATAGGATCTGGGGATGTTTTGGAGGGTTTATTTGATGAGGAAGAGGATCAGAGAGTGTCTGTTAAGTGAGGAAGAGAATCAGGGAATGTTTAAGTGAGGAAGAGAATCAGGGAGTCTTTATCGAGTAGGGAAGATTATTAATGTGTTTTTCACTAGTATGAAGATGTTTTTTTGTCTGTTTATTGAAGAGTAGAAGGGATCAGAGTGCACTTTTTATCTAGTGAGGAGAATCGAGAGGTGTCTAAAAAGGATTCAGGCATTTTTATCAAGCGGCAGAGAATCAAGGAATTTGTCTATTTAAGGGAACAAGATCAAGTTGTTGTTTTTTTTAGCAATGACAATGAGACTTTATAGGTTGTTTTTTTTTATATCTATAGAGGAAAGGATTGTGGGAGTACATTGAAATAGTTAGCAGGATCAAGGTGGTTTTACTGATGCGGAAAGCAGAATGAAAGAAAGGAAGGAGAGAATGAAAAGGAGAATGAAAGGAAGGAAGGAAGGAAGGGATGAAAAAGGAGAATGAAAGGAAGGAAGTAAGGGATAAAAAGGTGAATGAAAGAAAGGAAGAGATGAAAAGGAGAATGAAAGTAAAGAAAGGAAGGCAAGAGAAGGAGAATGAAAGAAAAAATGTGAAAATGAGAATAAAAGGAAGTAAGGAAAGAATGAGAGGAATAACAGTAAGGAATCAAGGAAGAAAAAACATTATAAGGAGAATGAAAGGAAGAGAGAAGGAAGGAAGGAAGGAAGGAAGGAAGGAAAGAAGACATAAATGAAGACTGAAAGAGATGAACAAATAGAAAATAAACTCTTAGGAATGGATAGAAGAAAACTAGATGAATCATTATGCATAGAACGAGTGATACTAGATGCTAATGTTGTTATAATATGCATCAATTATTGTGATATTGTGCCTGAATGTATTACTCTGCGTGTGTGTGTGTGTGTGTGTGTGTGTGTGTGTGTGTGTGTGTGTGTGTGTGTGTGAGGAAGTGGAGCCAGTGATAGTTTTATAGAATGTGTTGCTATCTGCCAAGCCAACAGCCATATGAGTGGTGGACATGACGAAAGTTGCTACAAAGGCTCATCTGCACTTTAAAGTATTCAGGTATTTAACCTGGCATAACCTTTAACCTTTCAATCTAACAGAACTTAAACCTAACCCAACAGAACCAGTCGTAACCTAACCTAACTTAACCTAACATCAACGAATCTTAACTTAACCTAACCTAACATCACTGTATCCTAACCTAACCTAACATCATCGAATCTTAACCTAACCTAACATCACCGTATCTTAACCTAACCTAACATCACTGAATCTTAACTTTGATCTAGACTGAAGTGACCTAACCCCCAATTTTAACCTAACTTAATCTAATCAAATTCAACCTAACTTAATCTTAACCTAAGAATTCAACCAGACTTACCTTTTTAACCTCTTCAGTACCATGACGTGTTTTCATATTAATTCTGGCTACTATTTGGTGATTTTATACAGCTTCAGAAACTCATGTGGGGGATTAAAATAGTGAAGACTGCAGCCATTAATCCTCTGACCTCCATAGATCCTTCCTAATATCAATAAAATAGTCTAATCGTACGCAAATCTCAAGGTAAAAATGTGTCCCAGTAATGATGGGGATAACCTCTTCAGTAATGGGATGGTTTTCTATGAGTTTTGATTTTATTGACATCAGAAAGTGTCATGGAGGTCAGAAGATTAACCATCCAGTCTTCACTATTTTGATTCCCACATAAGTTTCTAAAGTTGTGTAAAATCACCAAATAGTAAATAGAATGAATATGAAAATGCATCCTGGTACTGAACTGACCTCAAACTGAACCTTACCAAACTTAACCTAATTTGACTTGACCTAACCTACAGTCACTAATTGAAGAGATAAACAATTTCTCAACAACTGGGCATTAGAAGCAGATGTAATGGAGCTCTAGTACTTTACCGCCACATTATATCCTTTGTAATCTGTTCTGTTGTGTTTCTCCTGTTTTTCTTTCTTTTTCCTTTTTTTTTTTTTTTTCTTTGTTCCTGTTTCTGTGTGATGTGAAGAAAAAAATTATGTGTTCACAGTGTTTCTTGTTGTTATTGTGTGTGTGAGAAAAAACTGTATTACCTGTGTGTTTGTGTGTTCGTTTGTTAGTGTGTGATTAAAAAAAAAAGATATATTTGCTCAGAGATGTTATAGTATTTATGGAACATTATACATAGACCTATTTATTAGTGATATATATTTATGCATATGTAATCTTTAGTCATGTGTTGATTTGAGGCAGACGTTTGTTGAGTGTGTGTGGCTCTGTAGTTCATGATGGGGGCCACTGTAACTAAACTGGCCAGCTTCATTTTTTTATTATTACTATCACTTCTAATAACTTTCTTTTGAGTAGGGAAGTTTAGAGTTTATTTTTATTTTTATTATTATTATTATTATCATTATTACCATACTACTATTGACTTTCTTCTCAGTGGGGAAGTTTAATTCTTCTTATTTATTTATTTTTTATTCTTACTAATAACCTTTCTATTTCTTATTTTCTATGCCTTTTCATTCTTTTCTTTTAACTATTAATTCTTTTTCACTGGGGAAGTTTAGAGAGGTTATTTATCTTTCCTTATTTTCTGTCTTCTTTTTTTAGTTTTTTTTTTTCTTTTGCTGTGAGCGAGAGGAAGTTTAGTTTTTATTATTTACAGCTTTCTTTTTTTATTTTCTTCACTTTTTTTTGAGAGAGAAGTTATTAGAGCTATTTCCTATCTTTTTCAATGGCTTTTTTATATTTTCCTTATTTCTTAATAGAGTGATATTAAGAATGCTTTTTTTTTTTATCCTTTACTGTTTTATGATTATGTTTGTCTTTTTTCTGGACTTTATTTATTTAACTTATATATAATTTTTTTTTTCATTCTTTACTTGACTTTTTAGAGAGGAAAGTTAAACAAGCCCTCTCTCTCTCTCTCTCTCTCTCTCTGGGCCAGTTTCCTAAAATAAATGAAGAACGGATACCATTCACTCCCCATCACATGTAAGACAGTGTATGTACTTGAAGAAAGAATGAACCAGTACATCTTTTACAAATTTAAAGCTGCATATTTTCATTCAAACTTAACCACAAATATTTCATACTTACCCACAAATATTTCTTCCTTTTCAGCGTCCATGCAATAAATGGAAAGTAAATCATATAGAAATACTGTTGGCATATATACTGAATGGCTTTATATTATTTTATTTCATTTACTTATAATTGTTTTCTCTCCCTCAAGCAGAGATGACCACCAGTGTTCAGAAAAGCCACATTTCAACTAATACTTAGATATACCTCATCAAAATGCAGTGTACTACAATTAAACTAAACAAACAGTGAATAGATAAATAAATAAAAGAAGAAAGAAAACAAAAGAAAGAAACGTACCTATGATGGTTTCAAATACTTTCTGATCTGTTGACTATTGCGTAAATAAAGCCACAATATTCTGACTAATCTGTCTTACTCAACCTGTTTATTGCATCAGTTTTTCCCATAATCCCTTGCCACTTTTGAAACACTAATATTTTGTACTAAAATATATTAACCGTACCTCTTTATCATGTCATTTTTTTTCAAATAACCCTTGCTTTTACAAACACTAATATTTTGCCTTTCTCATCGCCAGAATGTTGCATCTCTTCCCATCTTCTACCACTATTTTCATGCTAACTGCTCTTCTAATCTTGCTAATTGCATACCTCCCCTCCTCCTGCAGTCTCATTGCACTAGGCTTTCTTCTTTCTCTCATCCTCTATTCTGTCCAACTCTCTAATGCAAGAGTTAACCAAGGCTCTCAATCATTTATACCTTTCTCTGGTATACTCCCTCCCTGTGTCTGTATTTCCAACTTCCAAGATTCAACTTCATTTAAGAGAGAGGTTTCAAGTACTTTAACCCTTTTTTTCTGGCTAGCTCTCTTGGACGTGCAAGGGAACTGGCAGCTAAGTGTTTTGTTTTGTTTTTGTTTTTTTACCTTATGTTGTCCTTGGCCAGCTTTCCCCTTTTAAATATATATAAAAAAAAAAAGTACATTACCTGTAGCTACTTAATACATATATTTTTCCCATTAAGCACTATCAAAACCAGACTCATTTCCTACCTTTAACAAGAATGGTCCGTTGGAGAGTGTTGTCTTGTTTGAAACACAGACGTAGGCAAGTCAATTCCTGCCAGGCCGCCACCTCCGTCACACGGCTTAGGTGTACTAGGCAAACCACCAGTGTGGGTTGACTGCTTCTCACACCCTGCTCTGTTTTGCCTTGTTACGGAAATATCACACTACACTCGAGCTGCTCAGTTACCCAGCTCATCCTTCAAGCAGAGAGTTGTTGTGGCAGTGAGGGACACGATGGAGAAAGGGAGATGTAGATGAAATACAGTGTCACACTCATCCCTCATACACGACAAGCAGGCAGAGCAGGAGGTGTTGACTAATGACTACGCCGCGCCGCCAGTCCCAGCCCACCACATACCACCAACCCAACCTGTCCTGATGCCTTGTTTCGTAAAGGCCGCCGTCTCTTCACCACTAACCCCTTCCCCGTCCATCACACACCTACAAAAGTAATACTGCCGGTGATATGCGCGGCATCACCACCTTTCTAATCACACAACTGCCCGCCACAGCTAAAAATAAATAAATAAATAAAAATAACACTGAAAACGTCAAAATTGCACTCAAAACACACTTAAAACACCGAAAATACATTTAAAACGCCTAAAGTATACTGGAAATACCTTGCAACACTACCAAACACACTCAGACATATTGTAACACTACTTTTTAGTAAACACACTTAAAACACCAAGATGCCTTTTTTTCAAGAACGTCAAGATTACAAGGGATACTTACCTAAACATTTTGGTTTGGCTCTTCCTCCTCTTCTTACCCTCCCCCCAAACACTCTTCTTTCTTCCTCCTCCTTTATTTCTCCATTTTTTTTTTTTTTTTTTTTTTGCAGCTTCCGTCTAAATACTTGAGCCTAGAAACACATCAAAACACTTGGAAAACACTACATATTACGCAAAATATTGAGGAAGTGGTGAGAGCTAAGTATTGTATCTCCTCCTCTTCCCGTTTTTCTTTCTTCTTACTTCTTTTCTTTTTTCTTTCTTCTTCCTCCTACTGCTTTCCTCTACACACCTGAGCCTAGAAACACATGAAAACATGTAGAAACCAACAGATATTAGGCGAAATATTGGCGAACTGCGGGATTGGAAAAGAGATGCTCGCATAGAGCTACATGCATGATGAGTCACCACCTTAGCTGTGACGTCATCAGGGAGAGAGGGAACAGCGGTGATTCGACTAAATTACGTAAATGATAAAAAAAAAAGTATAAAAAACGAAGCCAAGGTCGAATGCTTGATAATTCATGACATGATAGATACTTTAACTAACAACCTCAATATCAAAACATCTCTAGTCTAACTAGTTTTAAAGAGATGTTCATATTAAGTATGGTAAAAGTATAAGAATATTTTCCTTCGTAAAACTGCTGAAACCCCCATCCTTTTCGATTTCTATGCTTTCTTTGAAAAATATTAGATTATATGACTTACCTTCTCAGGCACTTAACAATTACCTAGAACAAGAGGTGAACGAATAAACAAATATATATGTAAAACAAAAGCATTAAAATCTCAACTCATTAAAACTATTGTAAAGTCCAGCCATTTTCACTTGGCAAGTATTTTAACACATTTCACAGATTCTGAGCTGTCTTTTACGGCATTTTACGACAATCGTTTGACCGTAAAACAAACTTAAACAAATTACATGAAAAAAAATAATAAAACTTACGTTTAACAGGCCTGAACACCATTTCAAAGTCTGCATATTTCACATAATAGATTTGTTTTACACCTAAAAGAGAATAGACGATTTTTTTATACCATAAAACCCCAGTTATACTTAGTTTGAAATTAAAAAGTCCTAAATGGCAAATCGTAAATTTTGACCGTTAAGCCTGCTCAAACTCATGCCATAAAACACCACTAAACGCCATATAAGGCGTTTTCAGTAGCACTTTGCAAAAGGTGAACGGTCCAGAAGCGTTCGCTTTTACACGCGAACGCTGCTACTGAAAACGATAGTAATACTGCCAGACGAATCTCCCTCGTCGCTCGCCGGAAAAAAAAAAAAAAAACTATTGTACTCTTTAGTCGCAGGATCACGCCAAGCTGAGACGTACAGCCTCATTCCACTGTAATATAAAGATATTATTATGGGAATGGGATCATTGAAGGCAAGGCTCAAATAAAACGCTACACATTTAATTTCTGCAAGGAATATTTTCTGACGGCCCTGGTACACGCGGCACAGGCTGGAT